>NW_015632978.1:1201589-1259862 GCF_001515625.1 Sinocyclocheilus rhinocerous
TTCGTTGTAGTTTTTGAAAAGTGATTTCTGTTAAATAAAATATCTCCTTTTGAAGTGGACTCTGAGCTTTGTAACTTTACAGATCTTTTTTATGCTCAAACAGCAACATTACAGACTAACTAAAGTTGAAAAAGTGAAAAAGCATAATGGGATCCTTTAAAGGGGTCATGAAATGATAAATCAAAATTCCACCTAATCTTGATAAATAAGAGGTCACTCAATCTGTAAGTTTCAGCACTCAAACCTTGCTCGTTAGTCTAAAAACAGTTTATATTGAAGCCAATCTGCCAAAACGACAGCTCGTGGAATGTACCACTCTATTATGTAATAGTGTGGATAAGCACCGCCTCAGCAGAAGATCAACGCCTGCTTCTACATCGCTGCCTGTTTAGCCCCGCCCACCAATTCGCACACATAGTAGGTAAATGGTTATGCAGGTCTACACAGAAACCAAACGATAAACTTTATTTTTAATGAAGTGCTCGTTTACTTCCGCCACGCCTATTCAGGACAGAAAAAAAGCCTATTACTTCTAAATGATGATATTTTTTGATCTAAAAATCTTGATAACATTATAAGTGGACCTCAGAGAACAGTACAAAATAAAAAACAAAGGCAGTTCATGACCCCTTTAAACAAACCGATAGCTCTAAGATGAATCACAACATTATAGATATATATATATATTTTATATATAAATAAAAAATAATCAGAAAAACTGAGGCACAAAACCATGAAGCACTGTCAAGTGACATAAAAAAACAAATCTAAAATATATAATGTAAAATTTGGCTCACTAAATATATTGCAAGCATAATTGATCAATTTATTGCATTTAGATATGCTTACATACATACAGATCGAACGTTTGGAATAATTACAATTTTCTTTTGTTCATCAGAGCTGCATTTGTTTGATCAAAAATAGTTAAAACAGTAATCTTGTGAAATATTTTTAAAATTTAAAATTAGTTTTATTTGAATATATTTAAAAAATATTTTAGCCTATGAATACATGTTATGAATAATTATTTTTTATTGAGTAGCAAATCAGCATATCAGAATGATTTCTGAAGGATCACATGACACTGAAGACTGGAGTAATGATGCTGAAAATTCAGCTTTGCATCACAGGAATTAATTTACATTTTAAAATATATTCAAATAGAAAACACTTATTTTAAATTGCAATAATATTTCACAAATTTTTTTACTGTATTTTCGATCAGATAAACCCTTCTTTCAAAACTATTAAAAGTTCCTAATTATTCCAAACTCTTTGACCGCTATAGTGTAAGTTGTTTGGGAGTTATTATTATCAGCAGTGCATCATGGGAGTGGGCGGTCCAGTCGCTTCTGAGCAATTTTGCCGTAATTTATCACACTTACTTGTGGTTTGCACATAAACATAAAACATCATCTAACAAGCCGGGATTGGGCGGTAGGTCTGTGTTACTGTTAAAAATAATTTTTACTTCCGGAGGCCGGCTGTTGTGCTCTACTGCACAGCAATCAAACTAGGATGAGTTAAAGTAAACAATGTATTATCCGTACTCTGTGTTTATAAAAGAAGCCAAGAGGGTCATGGGTAAGGCTCTATTTTGCTTCTTTAAGGTTTAGAGAGCCATTACAGAGTCAGTTTCCTTCATTCCCAGCCTATATAAGGATACCTCTCGAGGGCTGTTTCTTTAATGGCGCTCTGGAGATTTACAAGGAGTTTGGTTCATTCACACAAGTGTAATTCTCCACAGAGCGCCAGGCCGAGCAGCCAGACAGACTTCCTACTCATCTACCGAGTTGGCCGTTGACCAATGAGAACTGCTGCGCTTTCACGCGGTCATAATAACAGCACTTCAGCCGCTCTGAACCATCAGAAGTGAAAGAGCTGGAGTTTTCCCTCGTGATAATCGTCTGGGAGGAGGTAAGATTGTCTTCCAAAACTATGTGACAATGATCATGGGAGTTGTGGGGCTGATCGTACTCGGGCTGCGTTACGCAGAAACACACCCTTTTAAGAATAGACGGGTCCAAGTTTTTGCAACACGTTCTTCCCTCACATTCCAACATTTTCCAGCGAAACTCCTTCATCCAAGGCAAACAGACTCTGAGACAGAAAACATGGTGTGAAATATGGTTTCTGCCATTATTTCTACAACAGGATCATATATTCTTATGAATAATACATGATGAATGAAGACAAGCTCAAGTTTCCACTGAGGTCGTCCTGTTAAAAAAAGTACTGTGGTAAAATCATGGTGCAGTAATGGTATGAAATGATAATATCACCATAGTACTGAATGATTACCATATTCATGGGGATCATATTTGGGGTAAGTTGTGTTTTTTTTATTAATACTTAAATTAATACTTTTGTTCAGCAAGGATGCATTAAATTGATCATGACAGTAAGTACATTTATAATGTTACAAAAGATTTGTATTTCAAATAAATGCGGTTCTTTAGTTTTAAACTTGCTATTCATAAAAGAATCCTGAAAACTGTCACATTTTTTTTTACAAAAATATGAAGCAGCACAACGGTTTTCAACGTTGAAATGTTTCTTGAGCAGAAAATCTGCAGATTGGAATGATTTCTAAAGGATCATGTGACACTGAAGACTGGAGTAATGATGCTGAAAATTCAGTTTTGCTTCACAGGAATAAATTACATTTTAAAATATATTAAAATAGAAAACACTTATTTTAATTTGTAATATTATTTCACAATTTGACTGTATTTTTGATTAAATAAATGCAGTCTTGGTGAACATAAGAGACTTCTTTGAAAAACATAAAAATGACTGACCCAAAACTTTTGATAAATAAAATCAATGCAAAAAATGCACATGAAATTAAATTCTCTTTTAAAATGCAAATCTATTAAGAGACGCTTGAAGAGCATTCAAACACATTTGATACAGCTGTTATATTGATTATACCAGATCCAAGTGAGTTTAGGGTAACAATGCATGGACAAAAACTCGATGACCCCATCTGTTACAGTCATATGCAATGAGGATAAAAATGTTTCAAAATAACAGCAGATTAAAATGCCCACATGCTATTTTTATGGGTGAAAATGGAAACGGATCCCGTTCACAAGTCTTAAGTGAGATCATTTCGCGGCTCTTGTGTTAAATCAGCCACAGACAGTGCTATTTCTACTCCACATTCATTCTTTCTTCTTTAACCTCAACATCATATTATTTATGATGTGCTGGGGTACATTAATTTTTACTGAATTACACAGTCTGACTAAACAGGATATCATCATGCATTGCAGAAGAACAGCTATTTAAGCCACGCAAATATTTTATGATTTAAATTCAAACAAATATTACAATTTGAGATTAACCTGAATAAGAACATAACATTTGGTTGCCATTGACTTCCATATGATTTTTTCCATACTATGGAAGTCAATGGCTACCAGCAACTGTTTGGTTAGTTTTGTTCAACACAGAAAGAAAATAAGATTTTGAACAACCTGAGTGTGAGAAATTGACAGAATTGTAATTTTGGGGCTGAACTATCCCTTTAAATGGTTAGTTCACCCAAAAATGAAAATTAGCTTGTGTTTTACTTACCCTCGAAGCATCCTAGGTGTATGTCTCCTTTTAAATGGGAATCGCATGAAAATGTCACTCTGAACGTAGGGCATTGATTTAGTGACATGCCATCCTCTGAGACAAACGTGCGTGGCAGGATAATACATTATGCCACTTTGACTGATGACCTTGTCTTCAGACACATCCATTCAGAGCACAGTTGCTTCTATGCGGTGTAGGATAAATAAGAGAAATGCTGATTTCTTTTGGTAATCATTAAAATGAGCTTGGCCTCCCCTTAATATAGTGTAAGGGTGATTTTTCTGGGACTCAATCGTACAAGCGCCTACACAATATGCTAAACACAAGGACTGGAGTGGTGGCATTTTTCTAGTCTTAAAGACATCCGGAGTCAAAGCTCGCTCTCAGAGAGAAAAACATCAAGCATTCCAAGTATTCAACATCTATGTCTACGTTTACATCAACACATATGTGTTACTTTAGATGAAGCTTTTATCCAAAGCAGTTTACAGGGTCACAATGTGTGCACATTTACTCTATGTAAACATTACTTATGTCTGTTGTTAACACATTATCATAATATAGCTGGGTTGTCATGCGACTGAGTTGTGACTTATTGGTCTGAAGTGTTGGGGTAAGAAAAATGTAGCAAAAAACGTGCTGTCCTCCTGGAGTCACAAGAGGTTAAGTGTCTTACTCAAGGACACAACGGTCACAGTTAACGGATCTACCCTTGTGGGGTTTGAACCTGCAAGCTTTGGTTTACCAGACCAGGGCTGCGTTTCCCAAAAGCATCGTAAGCTTAAGTACATCGTAGACCCATTGAAACCAATGGAGCTACGAACAACTTAAGCTTACGATGCTTTTGGGAAACGCAGCCCTGATCCTTAGCTACATATACTGTATAGGTCAATGATGCTTGTTTTTGTAGTCCAGATCTATTGAATTATATATATATAAAAAGGCAATTAATATGAAAAATGACTCTAATGCACCTTTTCTATGATAAATGTTTTCCATTTCTGCATTAAAATGTCCTTTTGATATTTTTTCAGCAGCTTTAAAGTAAAAAAGTCAAGATGAAGTAACCATCCAGAGATTATAAAGACAAAATGTTATTAAAATAATAAAATTCTTGTTGAAAGACATGTTGATTCTTCATAAGTAGCTAGGCATAATATTCCATTTTATAAATTATTACTTGTAAAAAAAAAAAAGAAAAGAAAATCTACGTAAATCAGCATAATCAAAGTAAGAAATAGTCAAATTGTTAAATATGACAATATTAAAAATCCTATTTTAAAATATTTTAATTTCTTTTCTTTAAAAAAAAAAATCAAAGAAATTAGGTGTTAAATTGAAATTAAAACTGTAATATTTCACAATATTACTATTTTACAGTATTTTAATCAAATAAATGCAGCCTGGGTGAGCATAAGACTTTTTTTTTTCAAAGCCTTGAAAAAAAAATCTTACTCCCAGTTGAGCTAATTTGATTTCAGATGTTAATACTATAATAAAAACTTCATCCAAATCAGTGAGGCATAACCAACATGCAGGAAGCCATTTTGTTGTCATGTGACAAGAAAACCATCAAAACAGACAGGACCTCATGACTGAAAATATCATATTTGACCTTTTAATGAAAAGTCATGTTCAGGTCAAATGCAGTAATCTTGAAGAAAAATTAAAGACATTTATGATTCAAACTTGAAAAATATATTTGAAGACGGATCATTTGACATTTTAGAGAGTTATTCACATTTTATGTAGAAAACGGCACAAACTTTTCTAAATACTACTTTTCCAAGAAGTTGGCACATTAAACTTTCTCCTTCTCCTTCCTATCAACCTTATTTGTCACTGACACATCTGCATTTGCATACATCAATGTCACCTCTGCTATTTGTAATGATGCTTTGGCAGAACTGCATGCGAAACGCTGAAACTGAAAAGAAATGGCACACACGTCAGAGCATGATCTAGCCTTAAATAAGCTCCAGACTCACCTGATCTGCGCAGGGCAGGCTGTGGACTGGGTAAACCGCTGCTGATGTGGTATGAGAAGCGCATGCTTTTGAACTGGCTGGAATAGGAGGATGAATTGTGCGGACTGGAGCTGATGAGATGCGCGCTCTTGGGTCGATTCAACTGCATCCCTGCCTGCGAAACCCTCACGCAGGCATATAGGACACAAGACGCGGACGATTTCCAGGGAACGGGCTTTATAATCCAGGTCCAGATATGAAAGCCGAATCTTCACAACAGTCCAGGTCCAAAACCACCAGCCACTCTCGCGTCCCGAGGTCGTCCTCTTTCCTGTAGATGCTGGAAAGGGTGAATCAGGCGGATCGATCCCCCTTGATCAGCCGGTGGACAGTAAATCCGAGCAGAAACAGCCATCAACGATCAGTTTAACCAGAACCACATACAAGTCCAAGCAAGTGTGATAGAAAGAACTCCCAACGCGCAATGACCTTTATGAAAACCAATCATCTTCTTATGGCATTTGCAGTAGTAGTGCTGCGGTCACAGAATGTACAGAAGCAACGAATAACGTTAGAAATTCATAACAGAAGATAATACCATTATAACATGACGCTTCCAAAGCGAAAGAGCTTCGAAGAACCACACTGGCTCCGTTAGTGACACTCGCGTTTTAAAACGAACTTTCCCATTTCATCTTTCCTAAACTTCTTGTAGCGGAATGTAAACGGCGCCGCATATTGTCGTTATTATTTGTTTCCTTTCGGTATAACCGTATCCAAAAATACGCACAGTCAGCTGCTTCAAACACAATCCACATTCGCCGTTTGAAAACTCCTCCGGCTGTCGGCGTGTATTTTAAGCAGGACCCCCAAACAAAACAAACGTTACAATGTCGCAACGTTCCATTGTTAGAATGTTGCAGTGTTACAATTCTTGTCGCTCTCCACCGGTTGCTCGTCTGTTCTTTTGTGGGACTCGACAACGCCAAAGTGTGTTAAACTGAAAACCACCTCCTCCTTCTCCAGGACATATGAAACCGAGCTTCAACCCCCTCTATCTCTCTCTCCTCTTTTCCCAAAGTCTGTTTCTCATTTTTTTTCTCCCTCTCTCTCCATTTCCTAAGGGTCTGTGCTTGAAATCTGATGCAAAGGAAAAACTTTCAAAGGATTTGAACGTTCCCCCTTCCTGAAAAGAAACCCATGTGTGTCCTAATCGGGAAGATCGTTCATATTTCATAAATTAAACATTTACACCCCATAAAAATATGTGGATTTTGGAAGAGCGCTTAAGTGGTTGTAAACATGGGCTCGTCCCATTTGACCTACATTGCACCAGTAGCTCACGTTGAGAAGGCTTCAAGGAGAGGAGGGAAAAAAACTGAACTTTTAACCAGTTTTGAATTTGGGTGGATCTAATTGGTTGTCATCAGGTTAATACCACTCCATTGTCCATAAAACCCTTAATAGCCAATGATGAATGCATTGTTTTGAGTGACACATTAAATTTAACTCCATTTAAGATCTTAATAATCAAAACCACAACATATCCATATCACAATAAATAAAAATGAACAAATTAAAGGAAGTAAATCAATGACTTTTTTCTTCTTCTTTTTTGCTTTATGGTAATTTGTAAAGAAAATATGCTTAATTTGTCATGAAAATGATATCACACAGCAAAAATAAATAAATGCTGGCCCTAATAGATGTCAATTTCTGTAAGCAATAAATAATTTATAATTTTTTAAAATTAATTTAATAATTTATGATCTTGGAGTAAAAAAATCTGACATGTCCATGACAGGTTTTGTGAGATTAACCCGGCTTCTTGCCTTTCTGTCAGCAGTGTGAACCTTCTGAGTGTGTTTTCCCATAAATGAACATGTTATGGGTGGAAAGGGCGCCATCAAATTCGGCAATGTTTATATAAGTTGAGTTCGTACAGGCTGAGTCAGTAGAGTCTGTCCAGCTGCAGGACTGAAACTCTTTACACGTCTCTCTATGCAATACATTTTTTGCATGTTTATCATCACTGCTTAATCATTGGAGGTTTAATGACATACAGACCATTCTAAATCCATTCCTGCATCTGTCATATATAGTACAGAATCCAATCCACTTTTAACTTAAAAAGAGCAAAAAGGACCTGCCCACCACTAACTACTGTGATGACAGTATTTGACTAAGGAAGGTGGTTTGATGAGCCCTTTCTATAATTGCTGGCGTCAATTACACAGTTTGACCATTAGATGTCAGTCTTGCTTATAAAGTCAGATACACACTTACCCTGCTGCGCTTGTAGTAAAGGGCAAGAAGTTTACAGAGTTAAACCTTCAGTTGTTACACTGGAATTTATTTATTGGTTTTGTAAAAACAACACATCTGAAAAAAAACAAAAACAAATATAATGTTTAAAAATTAAAAAGGAAGCATACATTCAAAATGGATAAAATGTCTGTGATCTTCCATCTTTCAGAGGTTTTAGATCTCTCTAATGATCCGGAACCTTTGTTATTCACTGGATCAGATCTTTAGATGGCAATCAAACCTTTTTCTGATATTCTGCATCAGTCCTTCACTCCTCTAACTTCTGGACCATACTAAGATTTCCGACTTCTCAGGCTATACCTCGGCTGTTGGGGAAAAAAATGAGAATACATTTGCATACAGACATTTTCAATCAAAATACAGCTGGGAAACACATGCCAAGCGGTTTTTGCAATAAACATCTAATTACTTTGCTAGCAGGGGCAGATTTAGTGAATTGGGGGCCCCAGGCAAAATATAGGAATGGGGCCCTATACATTTTCACACATTTTCCTAGATCAACCTTGACGTTCCTTTTTTGTTAAAGTGTCACACGTTTTAAACTCAACAAAATGGTAAAATACATATATCAAGAGCATGCTCACAGATGAGAACAAAACAGCTTGGATGAAGTGGATTAGAGCCCTGCACGAGTCTCAAATCGGCCCTAGCCCGTCTTTTTCCCCTTTTCCCAAAAAAAGCTTATACTACTGTTTCAGGTATTAAAATAGTTCAGTTTTGTGTGTAATGGAAATTTCGTTAATTTTTTTATAAAGTAAGTTTAGAAAAATGTTTGGAGCATTTTTTGTTCGTTAATATGTACGTTTTTTTTAAGTAACGGCCAGCGGCAGACAGTGAATTGATCATAGCCTATATGTTCAATTTAGTCTTCTCAAATCATCACGACTTGCCTAAAATAAAATCTATAGATATAAAACAGTTCAAGCATATCACAATGTTAGTTTAAGTGTTTAACCTAGATAAATGTGCGCTATTATTCACAAAATCTGCAATTTTCTGTCACTCTATGGATGTAGTAAAACACCCAGAGATGTAGCAGAAAACAACTGGCTCATTTTCTTTTATCACTGGCCGTAATTCTTATCTTGAAATCAGGATTAGGCCTTCAACAATCAACACCCCAAAATCAATAAGAAACCAGTATAGGATTTCCTTCAGTAAATATGATGCAGTGCGGTAATGTGTGTGAGGAACAAATTGAAATTTAAGTTACTCTCTAATAATCTTCCTGGAATGTAACCACGTTAGCTCATGGTAAGTCCGCCCCTGTTTGCTAGAAATGGATAAATATTATTGAGAAAAGTGTTAGAGATGTCTGTACATAGCTGAGAATTCAGAAACTTAAAAAATGACTGACAAATTAGGTTTTTGTTGAATGAGTGAAAATTTTCCATATAATATTATTTCACAGCCCTGCATTTTGGAAAAAAAAACCTGCTGATTTGTGGAAAAAAAGGCCTAATATTACCTAATTTGATGATGCGGTGTTCAAAAACTTTCCATCATGTACAGTTTTTCAACAAAATAATACTAAATTTAGTAACACACACACACACAGTATATATATAAAGCACTTATCAATAACAAAATCAAATTTCAAAACTAAAGGAGTGGAAAAACATGTCCAAACACTTACATAAACACAGGTTTATAAATAAGCTTTATTCACAAAATCTGCAATTGTCTGTCACTCTATGGATGTAGTAAAACACCCAGAGATGTAGCAGAAAACAACTGGCTCATTTTCTTTTATCACTGGCCGTAATTCTTATCTTGAAATCAGGATTAGGCCTTCAACAATCAACACCCCAAAATCAATAAGAAACCAGTATAGGATTTCCTTCAGTAAATATGATGCAGTGCGGTAATGTGTGTGAGGAACAAATTGAAATTTAAGTTACTCTCTAATAATCTTCCTGGAATGTAACCACGTTAGCTCATCATTAGATCATCCTTTCAAGATGTAAATTCAAAGCCACAAGTCCAAAATGAAAAAAAAAATCTAAAATGAAACAATGCATCAATGTCAATGTCCAGGGTCAATATTAAGTTCACTGTACTACAAAACGTCAAAAATTCATCCCTAATTATTAAATAAGCTTCTAAAGTTATTTACTTTAAAGTTAATAATCTTCCTGGAAAGGAACCACATTATAAAAACATTCCTATAAAATGAATACATATATTAATGTATGTACAGCACCTCATTGTCATCCACCAGCACACTGTATACCGTGACAGAAGACGTCCGTGAACGAGACCCTGACGTGTGCCGCTGACGTCTCTTCAGGGCTTCTGAGGTGCTCCGTGTCTCGTAATGTCTGGCTGATGACAATATCAATTTACATTGGAAATAGGATGTTAGTTCAACAAATTAGAACAATAACTTAAATATTACTGTGAACTAAACCGTATTACATAACCACGAACTACGTATCTTATTTAATTCATCTTTTGAGCTCAGGACACCTTCTGAAACATGCAGATAATTGATTAAAATGTCAGCTCTTTCAGAAGCAGCGCTTACTGTCCGGAGACGCAGAGAATGTGGACAGGGCCGCATTCACGGCGCTAGAGGGATGCAGAACAACTAAACTGTCATCTCTCTCTTCCCACTTGCTCTGCCAATGTTTAGGTCTGGACCTCTTCCATTCATCCACAGATGCCGAGAGACATTCTAGAAGGTATCATAAGAAAGATCAAGAACAAATTCTGGAACTAAACCCTTTAAATGTCAAGGTACCTGCTTCTCTTGGAGATACCTGCTTTTTGCAAGGCCTGCTGAAGATCAGAGCGAGTCTCTTTGAGCTCCTTCAGAATTTCAAGACTCTCTCGGCTGATATTGCGGTAGCGCAGAGCGAAGTACAGCAGAACAAGGCAGCCAATTAGAACCATGGATTTTCTTAGAAGACCAACTAAAAAGGCGATTTTCTCCTATGCAAAAAGAGAAAAAAAAATTTGCAATAAAATCATGATTTTGCTTAAATTCCACACTTTAAACCTAGACAACAATGACCACGTCAGTATTATGCAGTAGTCTTACCATCTGTTGAAAACCATGGTCCTCGCTTTCCAACACCGTCTTACAGATCATCCTTTCGAGGTATATATTCAAAGCCACAAGTCCAAAAAGGAAAAATCTAAAATGAAACATGATGCATCAATGTCAAAGTCTGAGTAATTTGATTAAAAGGGTCAATGTGACGTACAATGTACTATGAAACACATTCAAAATTTAAGAAAAATTGAAATAATTAAATTAAAACTAGCTTCTAAAGTTGAACATATAAGTAGCACAAATGATGCCTACTACGGAAACACTCAAACTTCAAAACTTCAAATTAAAAATAAATTAAATTCGCTTCTAAAATGTCTTTTTCCAAATTTGTGCAAGTTTCTGACGTCAGACAGATGAATAAATTTCAACATATGCACACATGATGCCTACTATGAAACACACTCAAACTTCAAAACTTCAAATTAAAAATAAATTAAATTCGCTTCTAAAATGTCTTTTTCCAAATTTGTGCAAGTTTCTGACGTCAGACAGATGAATAAATTTCAACATATGCACACATGATGCCTACTATGAAACACACTCAAACTTCAAAACTTCAAATTAAAAATAAATTAAATTCGCTTCTAAAATGTCTTTCCAAATTTGTGCAAGTTTCTGACGTCAGACAGATGAATACATTTCAACATATGCACACATGATGCCTACTATGAAACACACTCAAACTTAAGAAAAGAGAAATAAATTAAAATATGCTTTTGAAATGGCTTTTTACGAATTTGTGCAAATGTCTGATGCAAGATATATGCATAAATTTGAACATATTCACAATAGTGTCTGCTCTGAGGTGGGAATATTTGTCCAAGCAGTGCTGTTCCTGACTGTGTGTAGCACCTACTACTCTGCATATCGCAAGAAACGCTAGCAACAAACAGCTAAGATCCCTGATCATTTCAGCCTGAGTGGAACATTTCAGTGTGGAGTGCTTTGTGATCATTTCACAAAATAATACAGGCTGTTATTAAAGGATAGGACGGTTAAAAACAATGCTGATCTAACAAAACCTGCAACCTGAGACCAAAAGAGAAGCGCCAGTTCTCGTTTCACATGCAAAGAGGAGGTTTACATAGAAACATTATTTAAAAAAATAATAATAATGATTATTTTAAAAATAAAATATATATATTTAAATTCTTTAGAAAAGGGCCAGTTAAGGGTCATGAAAAAAATATTTAGGTAAAAAAAAAATTTAAAAAAAAGACCCTTTTACTTATTTCTACAGCATCATGTATTCTAGAAGCACTGCACTGACTGATCAGGTTTATACTCACCTTGCTCCAGCTGTGCGCCGGACAGAAGTCAGAAGGAAAGAGGCGCCAAAGCCCAGGGCATTGTAGAAGAGGGAACTAAACGTGTGCGTTTCAGACATAATGAAGCTCTGGAGGAAAGCTACACGGTTAAAGATTTCCGCAAATGCCACCTGCTGCTCCTGTGCAGAATGCCTCATCTCTGCAAACACATCTCTCAGGCCTGAAACATTTTAGCTCAGTGTGGATCACAGCACACAAGCAAAGAATGAGGTAAAAGACGAGACATTTTGAGGTCAAGCACATACTTCACTTTGATTGGCATTGATTGCCTCATCTCTACAACATGCAAAAAAGAAGACATTTCTGTCAGGCTGAAATTATCTACAAAACAGTCTGAATGGAGTCTGCATGTTAAGTGGTTAAGAGTGAATTAATTCCAGAATAAATTTAACTGCAGATACTTGCAAGAACTGACATAAAATAAGTGTAAAAAAGGAGTCAGCGATGACCTGAGAATCTAAATGATAAGAGAGAGGAGGATTGTGACATCTCAACCTGACCTTTGACCTTTACAGCTTGGAGCTGTAAGTAATTACAAAGGATGTATAATATATCGGTAGCATATTGGTTATTGGCAAATATTACACATTTTTAAATACTGAATATTTCAGTGTGCATGCTCATTTCCCCAAATATTACATTTAAATGAACTCTGCTATAATCTAATACTCATTTAAAGTTAAACATTAAAAAAATCAATAACACTGTAAAATACAATTTTATTAAAACTCAAAATGAATATCTATTTTTTGTACTGTACATTATAATGCAAGCCTATAACATGTAATTTCATTTTATATAATGAATTTTTTTTTATTTTACCATGACCTTTTCTTATTTAAATAAATGTATATTTTAACATTTTATTGCTAAAACTTTCACTTTCATCAGTGATTCTAAACCAGATATCATACTTCAATAAGCATACTTCCTTCTATTTTATGTATTGGCAATCACCTTGAGTGGAGTCTTGCAGGGTGCTCTTGAGTTCCTCTCCATTGCGAAGGATGCTTTCCTGGGATTTCAGTGCGGCACTTTGGGCCACGACCAGATCTTCGGCCATCCGCTGGGTGGAGGCCAACTGCTCCGCAACCCCCGCTGAACTCTCAGTCAACCTGAAACACAGATGAACATTGGCTCACATTAATATTTTATGCACATAAATACCTTTCATATTTAAAATAGGCATCTAGGGACCTTTGTACCGGTGAATGGTGTTCTCAGCTCTTTGTTGCCAGCGCTCACTCTGCAAGTAATGACATATACTGTGTGCATGGGTAAAAAACTCAGTGTAGGTGTTGAAGGCCACAGGATCCATGTCTTGGGTGCAGGTTTTGACATCACTATCTTCAGGACACTCTGGGAAACTACGACCTGACCTGCAATCAATTATTAGACAGAGGCAGAAGACCATTTCATGTTGAATGAAGTCAAAACACTGTGGCTAAACTAGTGGTTCTCATCTGGTTTGTTCAGATACGATCATTGACAGCAGAGAAAAATGATTCAAAATACAATGATTAAAAAATAATGTTAATGAAAATAAAATGCAAATAATGCATTTTTAATATACTGAATAAAATTAAGCCATATTAACAAATTAAGCCATATTAATTATTGATCTGTTAATATAGATACTTGCTGTTGCTTCAAATAAAATAAAAACATGATAGATAGATAGATAGATAGATAGACAGATAGATAGACAGATAGATAGATAGATAGATAGATAGATAGATAGATAGAACGATAGATAGACAGACATAGACAGATAGATAGATAGAACGATAGATAGACAGATATAGACAGATAGATAGACAGACATAGATAGACAGATAGATAGAATGATAGATCAATAGATAGATAGATAGATAGATAGAACAATAGATACAACGATAGATAGATAGATAGAACAATAGATTGAACGCTAGATAGATAGAACAATAGATTGAACGCTAGATAGATAGATAGAACAATAGATTGAACGCTAGATAGATAGATAGAATGATAGAACGATAGCTAGATCGATCGATAGATAGAACAATAGATACAACGATAGATAGATAGATAGATAGACAGACATAGATAGACAGATAGAACGATAGATAGATGGATAGATAGAACGATAGATAGACAGATATAGACAGATAGAACGATAGATAGATAGACAGATATAGATAGACAGATAGATAGACTGACATAGATAGACAGATAGAACGATAGATCAATAGATAGATAGATAGATAGATAGAACAATAGATACGATAGATAGATAGAACGATAGCTAGATAGAATAGATAGATAGAACGATAGATAGAACGAGACAGAACGATAGATAGAACGATAGATAGATAGATAGATATAGACAGATAGATAGACAGACATAGATAGACAGATAGATAGATAGAACGATAGATAGACAGATATAGATAGAACGATAGATAGATAGATAGACAGATAGATAGACAGACATAGATAGACAGATAGAACGATAGATAGATGGATAGATAGATAGAACGATAGATAGACAGATATAGACAGATAGATAGAACGATAGATAGATAGACAGATATAGATAGACAGATAGATAGACTGACATAGATAGACAGATAGATAGAACGATAGATCAATAGATAGATAGATAGATAGAATCTGAGTCCTGATGCAAAAGTAGTTGAGAACCACTGGTCTAAACTGTAGTGAAACACGTCTTTCCTACTGAGGAAAAGATCAAACTGTTTAAACTAAGACAAACTAGTTCGCTGGTCTCCCAGTCTGGGCTGCGTTTCCCAAAAGCATCGTAAACCTAAGATGATCGTAGCTCCATTGATGATAATGGTTCTACGATCAACTAGGCTTACGATGCTTTTGGGAAACACAGCCCTGGTCTGTTAGGGGTCAACATAAACCACTGAAGACCAGCGAACCTTACGCTGGTTCCACCTGTTTTTCAGCTGATCCCAGTAAAATGAACTGTTGACCTTTGCAGGTGGCAGTGTGTGAAGTACAAGGCGATCTTGCTCTGCACATCATCACTGAACTCTTTGCAGCTCGATTGTATTTTCTCCAGCGCTCGAGACCAGCACTCGCCATAACGCGGCTGCTGCGACAGTTCACGCACTCGCTGCAATTCAACGCGGCCCTTGTCCTCCAAACTACTATCGCTACTCACGGCACAGACAACAGCAGCGACGGCCAAAAATGCCGTGGCCCACATTGCAGACCGCGAGGAGTTGTTGGACACACAACAGAAGTGGTTTAAAAACACGCAAACCTTCAATAAATATTATATGACTAATAGGAAAACCCTATAGGAACACCCAAAGGTGTGAAGCCACCCAACACACAGCGTTCAGTTCAATTTGTGTCATTAATCGCCATGAACGGCAGTGGTTCCGCCTACAGGCTGGAGAATAGGTGACTGGCCTGTGGTTTTGCATTACTCCACGCGATGTTGTGGAGTAGATTCGATACGCGCGCAATCAAATCCACGTAAGTATGCTGTATGCTTTAAATTATGTTTAACCCTCGGACCTTGATACACCACAACAGATTCATTTCCAGAAATCAATTTCCTTCCATTTCTTAAGTGTTAAAAAAATGTAGGCTGCATTTATTTGATCAAATATATAGTAAAAACAGTACTGTTGTGATGTATTTTACAATTTCAGCATAATTACTACAGTCTTCAGTGTCACATGATCCTTCAGAATCATTCTATGCTGATTTGCTTGCTGCTCAAGAAGCAGTTATTATTTGAAAACAGTTGTGCTGCTTCATATTTTTGATACATTTCTTTTAATTAATTAATGCATCATTGCTAAATAAAAATAGGCCTATTAATTCATTTAAATCTTAATCCACTTTCTCTCTCTCTCTATCTCTCTCTCTCTATAACAAAAAATTTTTTTTTGTTCAAATGTGTTGACAACTGTTGGTAGTTTCCTGGTACTGAGAAGGAAATGTCATTTGTAGCACTGCATGCACAGTTATTATCAACATGTGCTGATCATCTTAAAATGACAAATATATGCTGTTTAATAGGCCTTGCTGATATATATCACTCTGTCGCTACTATTTTGTGTCTTACAGACAGGGTCAGAAATTAAGCAGTGCTTGGTGCAAAAAATGCTATTGAAAACGTCTAAAATGCCTCAGATTTAAAATATGGGGCTGTGAAATGTCTCAGTAGAGCATGCATCTGTTTATTTTTATCTGTTATCTAACATTGTACACATTTCATTATATTCTATTCTAAGTCTATTTAGTGACGGGTTTAGTATGGATTTAGTGCCTCTCAAGAAATTGTAGCTGTCAGATTTGTTTTGTTTTCGCTGTTTCAGATGCGAGTGTTGTTGAATACCCAAGCAAGTGTTTTTTGATTGCAGGAAGACGGGAGACTAAAATAAGCTCAGCTGAATGTAAGGAAACATTCTCAAGAACTCCAATCCACATACATACAAATCTCACCACGTAAAATCGAATATGAATCATGGGACAATTATTTAAAATTCATATGGCATAGTTTTTCATGATATCATTTGCATCAAAGTCCCTTTAAGAGTATTCTATAGTCTTTGATTTGCATTTGATGTTGATTCCGTTTTAAAGGTAATGGTTACATACATGTGCATTTCTTTAAGTGTCTTTCTTTTCTGCTTTCTGCCAAGTCTGTGAATATACCACTTTTTCAACTGTAGGCCTGTAAGTAAAGACATCCCTTAATAGCACTCTCATTTCCTCTTTTTCTTTCTTTTCATTCCTCATTATCACATTCATGTGTCAAAAAAAGGAAGTTGGAAAACAAATTAATTACAAAAACGGCAACCTTGCAAACATCACCCCACAACACTTGTTGATTGCTCACAGCTAGACCGATGAAAATGTCAATGTCAAGCAAAATGTGTAATTGAAGAAAGTAAAAATTGCACAACATATGAATTTCACTGGCATAAAGAGCCTTATTCTTGCTTGCTCAGGTTTGTGATTTAGATCAATTGAAAAAAAACATAGGCTATGTGAATTAAATAAAACTGTTAACAGTCAATTTGAAAAGTTTTTTGTTCATTTACATTTTTGTTAATAAAAATGTATTTTTTTTATGACACTCCTAGTCTCCCATATATATGATGTGCAGACCTATCACAAGGCAAAAATATCTGAAAGCACATTCAAAAACTTGACATGGATTTATCCCAAAGAAACAGGACTTTATCGCAGATCGAAATAATACAGTTAGGCACTATTATTCTGGTGTGCAATGCAGCTTTCCTCGCCCTGGACGTTGTTTCCCTCTCTGGTTATCCACTTCTCAGCTCTCGCGAGAATGCACGCGCTACCCCCTTTCCCTTCCACCCCACCTCTCGCGAGATCTCGCGTCCGAAGGATGGTGTTGTGCTAGAGGGAGTGGGAGAGGAGGGTGAGGGGTACCCACAAAGATGTTGCGTGATTTTTTGGAAATTTATTTATTTCAATAAAAATGGCCGCCGCAGAGAGCGGAGAGGAGAGACTGTAAGTGTGAATCGCATCCATTCCCATTGTCAGGGATTCCAATGTCAGGCGTCGCGAGCGGCGATGGCGTCGGTTTTGATCGTCGCTGTGATATTTTGTCAAGCAGGCGCAGGCTGAGGGGGGGAATGTTAGCCGCGCTAGCCCGCGAAGGCGTTGAGAATACGTCACTCGCATTTCCCCAGCTCTTTTTCCACGATCAGCGGACACTTTGCGCGGCACGCTTTAGTCCGGTGTCGTTTTCTGACGTTACTTCAAAAACTCTCCTGAAATCTGGAGCGAAGGGCTGCCTGGGGGTTTGGACGCACACATGTTTTGCTTTGCTGATATTCGCGGCTCTTTCGCGCGAACATTACGGCGCTCCTGTGTTTTTTAATTCCGAAGCGCTCGCTAGCTGTCAAAAACAGCGGACTGAAGTAAGTTAGCTCGCTTGTGGCGCTGCAGGATAAGGAAGGGGACCGAAATGAGATTTGCTCCAGATAGATCTGCCTGTCCTAGTGCTTAGAAATTAGGTTAAGATGCGTTTTAGTCCAGTGCAATGCTGTTGTGCTGTGTAGGTAGCTGTGCATCATCAGGTACCAAGTTTGCATATGCAAGCAAGTTGGCCAGTGTGCTATTTATCTGCCTGATGTCACTGTGCGTGCTTCTCTGTGTTGTTATTGCTTGCTCGTTTTGCCCCTGCAGCATGCAAACCATGTAACTCCGGGTGCAAAACACACTGTTGTGCTTCTCGCATCACTGAAATATAGATATTCCGCTTGCTTTAGCAATGCACAAGGCACTCCCATGTGAGAGCAGGCTGGTGATATTGTTGAGCTGACTTCCGGTAGCCAGCTAACAGATCTAGCAGCATCGTATTTGTCTGTATGTGTGTGTGTGGTCGACCGCAGGGGGATTTGCACAAACTGAGTGACATTCAAGACACAATGCTTCATGTCTTCTGCGCACACTTGTGACAGACAGGTCTCGAAGGCTCAACTTGCATCCTGTGCAACTTCTTCCTGTGTTGCATGCTCCATGAATTCATTGCAAGGGCAGGTAACGTTACTGGCTAGATGAAACATTTTGTTTGCCAGCCTTGGAATATTTTCTCAAACTCAAACAGGTTATTATTTTGAACATTTATTATGGATTTCATTTGGTCACTAAAATCTTGTTTTGAAATGTACTGGAAGTATTTTTTACTCAGAAATTGCTAGTACATCTTACAAAACGTTACAAGTTACAAGAAAATGGCAAGGAACATTGAATTAAACATTAAATTTTAAAGCAGAAAAACTGAAAGATTTTTTTTCTTGTAAAACGTTCTCTAATAATCTTTATTTGACAACTTTACAGTGGGGCAAATTTTCGACATTGTGAGTCAAAAGGTCTCTGGTTTTATGATGTCTTTTCAAAGACGGTTGTTCATTATGGTTAAACATGGTCCTTGATTGTCCAACATGGTATAATTGTTCATGTTTGATTAGGTTTTATAAGAGGAGCTGTCTAATGCACATATTAATTGATTTCCAGCTGAGGTTCAAGGCCTTCGCTGCCTCCTACTTAATACTAAATTGAACAGTCAACGTTCACGATAAAAACTTAATTATGACCAATACCAATTAGCTTTCATTAAGGTTCTTTAATTGACTTGCCCCCAAAAAAGTCGTGGCTTAAAGAAAACTTATGACATGCTGTTGTTCATTTGTGTTCATCTCATAAATGGGTAGTTCATGCTTAAAGGTGGGGTAAGCGATTTCTGGTAGCCAATGTTGACATTTGAAATCACCAAAACAAACATGCCCCTACCCCAAAAGGGTCTCGCCCCTATTTTGATAGCTCCACCCCACACATACGTACGCAACCCAGGCAACGATTAGTTCTATGAAACAAAGCAAAACCAATGTTACACCGTGTCTACACCGGACGTGAGTGGCGCGGCGCGAGAACTCATCATAATCAGTGATGCTGTCTACACCATAGATATATATACATATCTATGGCCTACACTGGATGCGGCACAACACGACAAATCCCAGACAAAAAACTGCTGCTGCGTTCTATTTATGACGTATTGACACAAATTTCAAATGATTTTCAACGGTCGCTTTGTCGCGTCCAGTGTACTATACAGATTTTAGCTGTTGCGGCACAGACACGGTGTTACTCACCTATCGAGAAGAAACAAAGCAACCTCGGCGTCCGATCGCAGGCCTTCCGCTCCTTGAGTTCTCTCCAGCGCTGGAAAGCTGATCTGATATTTACACGGGTCCTACTTCTTGCCTTATTGCCTTCTTTTGTTCCGCAGACGTTTTCCTCTTTTGTTTTTTATCCACCATCTATCTTTCTGTCGCTCGGCTCGGCTAATGTCCTGTGCTGTGCACTGAACGTTCTCTCCTCCACTTCATGAGTAGACACGCCCCTTACTGCTGATTGGCTACAAGTTTGTTTTGCTACTGGCCCGAATCAGTTTTCTAAAGCGTTTTTGAAAAATCGCTTACCCCACCTTTAAGGTCAGATCTATAAATTATTCCATGGCTAACAAACAGAATATCTCATCTACGCCAAATGATCCAGTATCTGCCCTAGCAATAATTTCATGGAGCATGCCACACATGATACAGAAGTAAATTAATAAATGTGAATGCATAAGATTAAGTTAAAATGTATGTAAATAAGGGAAACTATATATTAAGTCATGTGAGACTGGACTTTTAATAACGTAATGCGTCTTCAACTCATTTTAGGTGGTCCTGCATTGTGGATCATTTTACAAATATTGATGAAATGCAAATATTCCATGTAGTTTCTCATTTAACATGAGGTCATAAAAGTTGCATACATAACATATATGCAAAATATATTAAAAAAAGGTTTTGCAAGTCACATTGCAGGACGTGAACTTCCCAAAAATGTTTTATGTCAGAACTGGCATATATGTTCTGCTAAAGTGATGAACTGATACAGGTTTTGCCTAAAATTACACTTATTAACAAAGTAATTGTAGAAATGCATATTCACAACACTTGCTCTTTAAAAGATATAAATCAAGTCAAGTGAATATCACTGAGAATGTAGCGCAGTCTGCGGAAGTTTGTTTGGGTTTATCAGTTAAAAACACTAAAAGTTAATTCTTTTAAACTTATTTTAAGAGTGTTAAAGAGTGTCAGTCCTCTTTTCTGTGTCACCAAGAATTTAAATCTTATTCAGAGTCGCCAGAACCTCAATATAACTACTCATCCCATGAAACGTTGTGATGCAATTGTTTTAAAAAATGTGAAAACTAAAACTGGTTGATTTTAAGCAAAACAGCATTCAATTCTAAATGATGTTCATTGCAGAATATTTATATGGATTTAAGTAGTTTGAGACTTGATGATGTTATTTGCAATGCTTTTTGAGAGTGAGCGGTCACTGCAGAACTATTTTGCTGCGATTTCAATTTCTATATAAATGTTTTGGTGTGCATCTCATTTTAGGATTATAGCATAGTTTTTCACTTTTTTTCAAAATCCTGGAAAGTTTCCTAAATTTCTGGAATATTTCCGAAATTTACTGGAAATTTTCCACCTTTTTGCAACCCTAACTGATGCCGTGTCCCGGCGTGACGAAACAAAACCAATAAAACCCATTATAAACGAGGCATTTGTTGCATTTGCATTGTGGGAAATGCTACTCCACATTGTTAGCTCACGGTTTATAGTGCAGATTAAATATTCTAGCTATACTTCACGTGTATACTAAGTGCAGCATGTATAGTCATAAATTGGCTAAATGCAATTCAAATATGTACCTTTATTTGCAATATAGCATGATAATGTGCTAAAATTGAATACGTCTAATGAATGTTTGTTTTTAACTTTCTGTTTTAATCTTACTGTTTCGAAGGTGTGGTGACTCTTGTTGATGTACTGAAACATGTCAGCAACTATTTTTGCAGACTGTTAGTCATTGTTAAAGTGAGTGTAACATAAAAGAACAAAGTAACTATTTGTTTCAGCTTTATGTACCTGGTAAACTTTGTGGATGTGTTCATCACCTGAGTTTTCCTTCTGAAGTTCAACACTGTTCTGTCATCGAAAGTGACAGCATTTGAGCTTAAAACATGTGGGATCTGTTACAGTTAGAAACGACTGAAGAAAAAGTTCAAAATAAGTAGACAGCATGTTTTGGTTATTTTTCCCTTTCTTTCTTTGCTGTAGATATGGAAATGTGATGTTTTTATGGACGAAATATTGTGACCACCATGTGGTTACAATGACAAAAACATATGTTTAGAGTAATCTGACAATTAGGTTTAAGGCAAATTAAGTTGATCATTGTGTAAAAAAATGACAAAGAGTTTGCTGTCGCCTAGAGGGACAAGCCACAGACAAGTGGGAAATTCCTCCGTCCTCTGAAGACACAATGATTCAACCTCCACGTCAAGGTTTTGCTTGACACGGGCGTCTCGACACCTCTAGGGTGGTTTCCGTGTGTCTGTAAGCAAGAGTAGAAATCAAATTGAACGTGTTTCTCCTGAAGTTACGAAATAGACACATCCTAGAATCAGGTTTCACATGACGCCTAAAGATGTTAAGATGCGAATTGCATCAGTTTATTCGGTTAACTGAGTTTATCCTAACACTTCAAATTCGGGCCACATCTCGCCTGCTCGTTGGTGGCATTTAACAGAGCTTGTGTGATCTGTAAATGAGCATGCTTTGATGCCAAAATATTGAATTTATGATGGCAAACGTGCAAGCGCAGCACTTCTGTTCAGTTTAAAACATACTTCATAGACATTTAGACAAGCGGTTGACTTGAATACGGACCCATAAGACTGTCACCCTGTCTCAGTGTGCCACTTATTTCTTGTGTTGTCAGCAGAGGTGTGGACAAGAATGAAGACCAGGAGGGCTCAAAAGACAAGACGCAGAAGCAGAAGAAAAACAAAAGGGAACGGCAAGATGTGGAAAAACTCGAGGCCACAGTGTCCGTTCCTCCACCCCCGCCCCTCCTTAGGCAGGGGGATGTTGGACAACAGACAGAAGCAGGGAAGTCTGAACCCGTTGACCCTGAAGTTGGAGCTGCTCTCAGCGCTCCAGAATCTTCCGCATCGGCCAAGCAGCGGCGTTCCATCATTCGGGACAGAGGCCCACTGTATGACGACCCTTCACTGCCTCAAGGTTGGACGCGCAAGCTGAAACAGCGCAAGTCGGGGCGATCCGCTGGAAAATTTGATGTCTACCTGATCAAGTTAGTGCAAGTTGCTGGAAGTTAGTGCTTTTTTGAGAGCGACTGAGATGATATTCGTTTCGTAACACTGCGTCCAAATGACACACATGCAACAAATCAGTCATTATGAAAGTTAGGTTATTGTGTTTGAAGAGTCATTGACTTCTAATTAAAACGGACGGCATGCTGCTTTGCAACAAAAATAAACCTGCTAACACTGGAAGTACCAGTTAGGCCCTCATTTAATATGCTATATTCCCCATTTACATATGTTTACCTATATCATGAATTATTTATTTGAATCTTATTTTTTGTTATTACATCAAAGCCAGCTTGTGATGTTTTTGGTTTCTGGCCTACAAATTTAAATCATCTTTTATTCCTCACCATATTTATATATGCAGTTTTAACATGTGAAATTGTTTCGGCCCATACAAAGTCAGTTTAAGTGATGTTTTGAGTTAGAAGCTTTCCCATTTTATTATCATTGAAGTCTGAAGGTCCGTTTTCATCGATAAAGATGCCGTTTTAATAATCATTCTAAATTTAAAAGAATGGCAGAGTCCACACCAGAGCTACAACTTTAATGATAACAGCACAGAGGATCAATATAGTTGGAATCATTTCCAAAATGATTTTTTTCCAGCTAATGAATGATAAAAACATAGACAGCCAATCAGAATCCATTCTGCTTTACAGAGCTCGAGCATTTAAAGTGGCAGACGACATAAATGCAGCATGTCCTTATAATAAACAGAGCGTTGTTGTGTGCTGGTGTGGACGCTAATATAGTTCTCATTCTTGATATGAACAGCCTTTTAATCACAGATTCATGGCTGATTTGTCTAAGGTGGCGTGTCACTTCCAGTGTAAGACGAGCTTGTGTAACAGGTCCCAGCAGCATTTGAAGCATGATATAACAAGTCAGTGGTTGTTCAATAAATATAAATTAAAAGTATAGAGAGAGAGTTGTGCATTACACTGGTCGGGGTCACAGAGATTTGTGTTTTAGAGCCGAATGTGGATTGATTTATATTTTGTATATATTTTGATTTCATTTTATTCTTATTAAAAGGTGCTTAATAAAAATAAATGTGAAATCAAAGAAAATATTTGTATTTGGACTACGGGTTTGTGTTTTTTACTTCCCATAATGGATTTTTTTCCTTTATTTCATTTTATTAAAGGGTGTTTAATAAGAAGTGGAATTCAAGAAAATACTCATATTTGATTTAAAAATTCTAATTTAGTGCACATAAACTTTCTCAAACTCTCAAATAGTTTTCTTAAAATTACAGTCATCAATTTGTATACTACAAAATATATTGTTTTTGTTTTTTTCAGCCCAGAAGGGAAAGCCTTCCGTTCCAAAGTGGAGCTCATGGCGTACTTCCAAAAGGTGGGCGATACCACCACGGATCCTAATGACTTTGACTTCACAGTCACGGGCCGCGGGAGCCCCTCTCGCAGAGAAAAGAGACCGCCAAAGAAGCCTAAAGTGGTCAAAACCTCCGGTCGCGGAAGGGGTCGGCCAAAAGGCAGTGGCAAGGTACGGCAGGCCACGGAAGGGGTGGCTGTAAAGCGTGTCGTAGAAAAGAGTCCAGGAAAACTCCTCGTAAAGATGCCCTTTGTGGCCCCCAAAAGTGAACCAGGGGCTCCAGTGGGGCAAGCGCCAGTTGCCAAAGTGCGCCGAGGCCGCAAGCGGAAATCGGAACAGGAACTGCCAAGCATGCCCAAAAAACGTGGCCGCAAGCCAGCAGCCGCTTCGCAATCGGCGGTGGGGACGGGCTCAGCCGCCGCGTACGCCGCCGCAGCCATCCTCACCGCCGAGGCCAAGAAAAAAGCTCAGAATGAGTCTTCCGTAAAGCCTGTTCAGGAGAGGGCGCTTCCCATCAAGAAACGCAAAACTCGAGAGACTTTAGAGGGGTTGGAAGGATCAACCGCTTCCACGACGGAGACGTTCGCACCGGGGATAGCAAAACGACTGACTGCATCAACTGTGACCCCTACTGGGGAGGAGGTAGAAACGGGACAGAAGTCTCACAAGCATCCCGGCCGGAAGCACAAAGAGGCATCCACGGATCCGGGAAACGGCAGCAGCAGCAGCAGCGGGACGGCAACCAGCAGCAGCGGACCGAAGAGTCACAAGAAGAGAGATCAGCGAGGGCAGCACTTTAAACACCACCACCATCATCACCACCACCAACACCACCATCTGCAGGCCATGCCGCCCTCCACCTACACTCCGCAGGCTCACCAGCTCTCACTGGGTCACTCCACGCAAGGGGGGCCGCCTGCGACCACGGAAAATGAACCCCAGGACTTGAGCACCTCCAGGCCCAAAGCGGAGCATGTGGCCTGCAGGGAGGAAGCGAGAACTGATAGCACCTCGAGCAGGGATGCTCAGAACGCAAGCAAGATAGCCTCCTCTGACCTGAGAGGGCAGCAGACGACTGTGACGGGGGATGGCAAGGAGCTGAGAGACATTGTTCCTCCCTCCACCGTTCCGAGGCCAAGCCGAGAGGAAACGGTCGAGTCCCGGACACCAGTGAGCGAGCCAGTGAGCTGACTGACTAAGTGACTGATTGGCAGCGGCTTTGCGCGCGAAGAGTCGGAGGCGGTCGTGGCGAGACGAGTGATTTTTCGTTCTTTTTTACTGAGGAAAAAAAGAAAAAGGAAACAAAAATGTAAACGTACTTAAAGGCAGCTGTTGTGTCTCGTTCTCTCTGTGGGTTGGACGCGGGGCGATAATTCTCTTTGCTTCCGGATGAATTCTCTGCTAAACTTTTTCTTTATGGTTTCCTTTTATTTCCCACTATATCTTTGTATTAGTATATCTTAGCACTCACCTAATCCAGTTATTCCTTTGTCGGAGCTTGTAGGAAGTAGAAACACACTCAAGTGGTAATGGATGCACAAGTCACACGCCATAGTTGTCGTAAAGCGAAACTTTCCGATCAAAAATGCTCTCGAAAGTACTAAAATGCCTCATAGTCATGTCATCTCAACCCTAGCAAAAAGGTGTTCTATCAGTGTGTTCTTCCTTTTGTGTCTAAAACGAATGGGCAAGCTGAAGAAAATAGGGCCACATTTCCGATCTCCACCTTTTCCATTTGAGTCGGACGCAGCTGTTGCAGCATCCTCACCTTTGAAATAAGACGCTAGCTTAACTCCGACAGAAAAGAACTTCCTAGTTGTGGGTTCGTGCCAAGCTGATATTTCCAGCCTGTTGACCTGTAAAGATCAATTGAATTTGGAAGTAGTATTTCCTTTGAGTTGTTGGTCTTTTAAGCGCACGTGTCTATTTATTATCAGTAGTTCAGTTAACCTAATCACCTGTTTCGGTGGTGCCTGAGAAAATGCGACTAGAGCGGAAAGCTCTATTTTTCATTTTCTCCGGTGGGGAAGATAAAGCACAAATGTGTTTGTTAGGGAATATTGAAAGCACAGTCCAGTGTAGCATCTGGAGTAGATGTCAACTCGCGTAAAAGGATACGGAAAAAGGAATGTGTTATGTTTACCTGCTTTTTTTCCATGAAGTACAATTTAAAGAGTGGCCTTGTGTTCTTGCAACACAAATCCCTAACAAAAAAAAAAGAGCATACCGTTTCAAATGATGTAGCTTTTGGTTTTATTGTGTGTGTGGTTATAGACTAATGCCGTAGAGCTGCTGTTCTAAAAACGATTCTGACGGGAAAGTTAATAGATGGCTATATTTATATAATGTCTTGTCAGGCTGTAGCCGTGTCAAATGCATGGGTTGCTGATGTTTGCGTGCTATTTATTACAGTACTCCGACATTGTCTTTCTTGTACATAAAGCCAGGTTCAGCACTAACGATGAGGGTCAAACGTTATAGATACGTAAATATTTTGAATTATGAGTATAATGAAACATTACTTGGCAACAAATGAAAGTAAAACTTGCATACTTTGTACAAGACCAAGCAATCATGAATAGTCCTATTAGTTTTCTAAAGCCTACTTTTTCAAAATGACAGAGAACATTGCAATCAGAAGGGAGGACACCAAATCACGGCTCCGTGCATGAAGTTGTTAGAGATTGGACATACTAAAGATGTCTTGGTAATTAATTTGATTGTACCTTTGGGATGAAATGTAATACTAAGGAATTTCTGAACCAAAACTGAGGAAGTTCTTCTTTGTTGATTATGTAAAATTGATTAGGATTTTACAGAAACTTTACAGCACTTTTTCTGTTTCATTTTTGTTTCTTCTTCTAGATGAATTGCACCTTACTTTTAAAGCACCTTCACAGAATCAAATATTGGAATTGTGAGAAGCCTACCCATTTATTTGGATATGTTTTTCTGGTTAGCCTTGCATAGACTTCTGTTTCATGTCTGGAGGTTGTAATTTTCTTCAGATGTGTGTTAGAATAGAATGCATGTTCAGTGTCGTTATAAAGAGCCATTGTTTTGTTTAGATTTGCTTTTTCTGTAAAAATACCCCATATTTACCAAATTGTCATGCATAAAGGCTACATTTCACTAATAATAGTGATGGGTCAGGTTCGAGTCGAGTCAAAGTCCTTAGTCAATTGAATTTGAGTGGGAAACAGTTTTTAATGTCTTGTCATCTTAATTTTATGTTGTTACTTATTTTTATCTATCATGTTACGCATGACGTGGATTCGACTGTACTCAGTAAAAAAAAATCTGAAATGTCATAATCCGTGTCAAGTTCCACCCAAATGCATCCAAGTCTGAGTTCATTCATAATTGCAGTCCGAGTCCCAAGTACCACATCTCTAACTTAAAGTATATGAGATCACATATTTATGGCCAGTAATGAGATGACAAAGGCAGTTAGTAAATGTCCCGATGTTTGACTGTTACATGCAACTCTGTGTGCTTGTCCAATCTAATAGAAAAAAAAAATATATATATATATACATTAGACATATATATAGACATAACATTAAATCCAAAGCAAACAAACCATACCATTTCAGTTATTATGTATAAAACCAATTATTACAGACCTCTGGGTCTGATGTCATCACAGATTATAATTTTGTATTCTAGATATTGCAATTGCTGTTTTGAGTGAGAGTTGCTGCTCTTTTTTTTTCTTCCCTCAAAGTATTGTGTACAGGTTTGTTTGTGTATGAAATGTTATACATTCACAGTTATTGTGGCTTGGGTGATGGATGTGCATTGTCACTGACATAAATGCAGAAAAATGTGTACAACTAAACCTTAATCAGTCATAACGCTCAGCACTTGTTAAATCTTTTCGTCTGGTAGTTCATCTACAGTAGGGTGTTGTTTTTGATACTTGCTGTCATTTAGGGGTTCAGATTGGAGAGAGAGAACTTACCGGTCCTTTTTCCCCCCAAGTGAGTTTCAGAGTAGACTCGTTATCTGGAATCTTATATATTAAAAAAATGTTGTCGCTAAATGTGTAGATTAAATTACGATCGACAATCACGAGGAACATTGCATATTTATTTTTCCACTCAAGTCGTATTAAGATTGAAAGCGTCTCCATTCTCTTCCTCCAGCCTCCCGCTCCCTCGACCCTCACGGGGAAGAGGTTTCCGCTCCGAACAAGGGCTATGTAATCATTTCAAGTAGTCAAAAGCAGATGAAGGAAATAGATTTTTAAGTCAGACGAACGCAAGGTCTGGTCCTCGCTGCAAAGGCAAACTCAGTTAATTGCTTGAGGTCAAACAGGAGACTTTAAGTGTTAAAGTCAAACACCACTGGCTCACCCTCTGTCCTCGGCAGAGTTCGAGCGCTCACTTATAACCGGCGGCTGACGTTGTGTCCTGTCTGCGGTGAACGTCTCCCTGGTCTGATTAAACTCGGGTGGGAGATCGGAGGTAGACGAATGGATTCCTCGGCAAGCACATTTCTCAGTTACAGGTTCAGGACAGTAGCAAAGGAACGAAACCTCCAGACATGAATTGAAGTTACGACTCACAAGCTGCATCAGTCTGGCTGAAACAGAAAGGGTAGTGCCTTTATTTTGGGAGACTTACTAAGGTGGTAGAAGTGACCTTTGATTCTAAAGAAACACCTTTATCCCAATGAAGCACCGTGGAAAGTGACTTTACTCAAATGTTTGGTTTTTATTTGGTCATTTTTCATAGGTAGAACGTGCACTGGTGTGTGTGTTGTAACTAGGGTTGTTAATTTTTCTTTTTTTACATCAGCTGGGTGTTTGTGGCCACCTAGAAATGATGTATTGTTAAGAACTTCTTGCCTTTTGTAGCGCTCAAAGCCCACTGACAAAAATGGAGCCCTACAAATGGGTAAAGACAGAATAAGAAGAATACTTTTATTATTTATATATGTTGGTTTGTTTGATTTCCTTCTTTGTTTGGGTTATTTGTGCCTCTGGCACTGAAATATGCTTTGGAATGTCCTTGTGTCCCTGTAGCCAAAAATACATGCTATGTACCTCTCTATGTATCAATATGCATGATTGCCATTAGAAGATAGGACATTGCTTGCCCTTTACTATTATATATAAAGATGAGCTGAGCCCAACCACACCAACCGAATCCGAAGGATTTCATGAGGTATATAAAACTGAATGTGTTCTGTTTAATGAAGGTTGTGCACTTTGGTCTGTTTAATATGAACAGATTTGTTTCATTGAAGTATTGTTTGATTTAACTGATGGTAGCTGAGTTTGGGCTTCAAACGCCACTCCTTGTAGTGGCTAGAGTAATTTGTAGATTTCTGTGTTAGATTTATTTTTATTAGTAGTAATTTTTTAGTTTTTTCCAATTATGAATCCAACTTTGGAAATAGACCGTTTTATCTTCATAGCAATAGTGCGATAGTATACCCAGCAGATCGGATATGAGTTTTCTCCTTTAGTATGTCTCTGATTTGTGTAACAGTAGGACTGAAGTAAAAGAAATGTACCTTTACGACTAAAATGCAGCACTTTGAATCGTGCAAGGAGGACAATTTCAAGTCAAATGAAACCGAAGTTAAACTATAAGAAATAGATTCCAGTTCCACCGTGGTAGAAAGTTCATGGTCTATTTAACATAGTTTTGTGCCTTGAAGTTTCAGTAATAGAATTTATCTTTATACTGTAGTTGTATTTTTATTCCGAGTCCTGTGTTTGCCTCTTGTTGGTATTCAGTGCTATGGATGTATTAAGGATTTATAGAGATCAAGAATATGTTTGCCTTGCTTTATTTTCTTAATTGAGAAAAAAAAAAAAGCATAATATTAGGGAGATGTACTTGGGCAATATTGACGATGTAAAAAGCTATAGGATTTTGATGTTTTTTCATCCCTGATATGTTGAATGTTTCACAGATTATTAAGTAACGTGTGTTTGTTGGGAAATATTCTCCATTTTAACATGACCATTAAAAAAAAAAACTTGGCCTCAAACATAATCTTCCAATCAAATTTTATGACAAAAAAAAACGTCAACCTTGACCGGACGGACAACGAGTCTAAGATCTGCACTTTATAAAATATGTTTCCTGGCAGGACTCCCCATTAACTTTTTTAATGTATTTTTTTACCCTTGTCCAAAGCTGTTTTGTTTTCATATTATTTTTTGATTTAGTTTTAAATAAAAGGGATGGGTAGTATGTATCTAAAAAAAAAAAAATGTTATTTTAACCAAACAATCCTAAAGACTATGTGTCAGTGGTTATTCACCATCTGCCAAGCTAAGTCCTTGCCTTCCTGAAAGTGAAAAGTATAGTTTGTGTCTACTTTTATAGTACTGTGTTACTGTATCATTTGTTTGCCGTATGTAACAGATACACAATAGTAAACAACATTTACCTGCTCTCTGTCTAAAACATTTCTTTGACTCGCGTCACAAACAAAACAATGTTAGTGATGTTTCCTTAATGTGAAATATCAGGGTTTTATCTATAATTTAATCATGTTAGAAAAAACGTAAACAAAACAAGGAAAAGTACTGATGGCTGTAATCTGGAAAGCAAAATCAATGTTTCAGTTTCACTTGGGAGTTTTTCTCTTGAGGTTTTGCAGTTGAACTTGAATTAAACCAATGCTTGTTGCTCATATTTTACATATAGTAATCTCTCATGTTTTGATACAAATGCAACTTTAATGTCTTTCTCAGACCAAAAAAAAAAAGTTTGTAATACATAAATTTGTCTGGCATATTGCATCACTTTAAATTTTTGAGCAAATGCCTCAAAATGCAAAAACAGCAGTTAATATCAGGACAGTGACATTTACCCTATTACTAAATGTGGAAAAAAGGAAATGGAAGATGTGAGTAAGTTAGACGTGATGGCGAAGGAATTCACGAACTCGACTACTATGGTGAAGATGACGGGTATGAATATTAATAAACGTAATGTGACGTTGGCCTCCGCAAGTAGATTTCAACTACTAACGTAAGAAAGGGGGCGGCGGTCAGGAACGGTAGCTTCAGCGGCGGCTCATGAATATTAATTAGATGACGCAATAAATATTCACGAACCAGTAGCACGGTGTGACTGCTGTGGTGGTGACTTAAAGTAAAAGAGAAAAAAAAGACCACTAACACGAGTGACAGCCACAAGCAGGAAACTCCCGCGTCCAAAGACCACGTAAAACAATATCAGAGCTGATTAAAAAGATTTACACAGCAAAGAAGAAAAAGATAAAGTCAGGGAAATGTCAGGAGCGGAGTTTCAAAATGAGTTTCTGTACAATTTACCCGCGTCTGTTATGAATCACTTTACACGGATTATGGACTCACTTTCACGCTCAGACTGGATATTATTCGGTAAGAATTATGTATTTATGTTTAGGTTTTTATTAGGCTGCTGTAGTAGTATTTTATTTAAATCTGAACTCGAACCCCGGAGGATGTGTTGATTAGCACATTCGCTAACTCGCTTAGCCATCTGAGCGGTGACATCAAAAGTTAAGTTTTTGTTTAATTTGTGAAATGTTTATTTCTTACAGCTGTGGTTTATTTACTTAGTTTAGTTGTGAATAAAGTTTGTAAATCTTTGTAATGATATTTGCGTGGTTATGAATGTAGTTGAGGTAACTACAGATGTTTCGCTAAATGTCAGGATTGTTGCCCTGGCCTGATGACCGATGACACTGGAGTAAATAAAGGGGTTAATAATTAATAATCTGATTTATAAATTCGGCAATGCACGTGGATCACTGGGGTTGTTGGGGTTTATTTTGCGTCCATTGATTCAGGTGAGATGCTGAGATTTAATCCATCATATTGTTAAATCACAGCTCCTTTTCAATAGGGAATCATTCTGATTGGAAATAAGTTTAAATAAGATGCTATTTATGTGAAGTAAATGTTTGCCAATGTTGCCCTTTTATCCAGGTAACTGGAGAATGTCAGAACTTTCTACACAGTCATAATAATGATTCTTCATGAAGTTTTAGAATAAATGATTCACTTACACAATTGGAGCTAAATATCATATTAAATTTAGTGCTGTCAAACGATTAATCGCATCCAAAATAAAAGTTTTTGTTTACATAATATATGTTTGTGTACTGTGTATATTTATTATGTATATATAAAAGCACACACATACAGTATATATTTTGAAAATATTTACATGTATATATTTATATTCATATAATTTATATAATATATAAATATATTTAATATATAAACATTACATATGTTTCTTAAATGTATACATGCATGTGTTTGTATTTATATATACATAATAATAATAATAATAATTAATAATTTATGCATTTAGCAGACTCTCTTATCCAAAGCGACTTACAGTGCATTCAGGCTATACATTTTTTACCAGTGTGATAATAATGATAATAAATATACACCGTACACACACATATGTGAACAAAAACGTTTATTTTGGATGCGATTAATCGCGATTAATCGTTTGACACCACTAATTAAATTATGATGTTTTTACTGTAGTAACTAAAGTATTTTGGTGGAAACTAATAACTAAACTAAAACAGTGCTTTAATGTCCATTGCAGCTTCACAGGTAATATCGGACCAGACCGAACTACGCCTTTTGGAGCAAAGCCCCAGACGGACAGACAACCTGATCCACAAATGGGGCTGTCGCAACGGGACGGTTGGAGAACTGCTGAAGATTCTTGAGGGCTTGCAGTGGTTTAGGGCCCGTGATATCATCCTTGAATGTATGTATGCTTTCTGTATCATTGTGCCTTGTCATTTGCTTGCTTCTATTATCTCTACCATATCTCATGCCCTAACCAGCCAGGTTGTCAGGTGGGTTTTGAGGTTGTCATGAAACTCACTTGATAGTCTTGATTCAGGCACTTTATTGACAAGTAACACATTTAAGTTGTGCAGAAACACAATGCTGTCAGATGTGGCAGTTTTCTGCTGTGATCACACATGCTTATTTGTTTCCGTTTCTGTTCTCTGATCACTAGAGAGGCTGTCGGAGTTACAGCTACAAGCAATTACGTTCTCCTCTGATATCTACTGAAAAAAAAAATAAAATCAACAGCAACAACTAATTAGGATTCTTATTTGATCTTAAACAGAGTCCAAATTGACCTTATTTGCTTTGTTAAAACACGTTTCCATTTCATTTTGCATGATTCATCGGTGCATGTTTTTTCAAAGAAAAAAAGTCCCTATAATCTTTCATCAAAATGCAACAACTTGCATATATAATGCAGATAAATTTGTTATATAGGCTCGTTTAGTTAAAGCAACTAAAATTACACAGCTTTTACACTATTTTCTTCAGATTCACTACTTTTTTATCAAATTGTGTATTATTTATTGACATGGCTAATAGTATATATTGGCACTGACATAAGTGAGAGAGAGTACTTTTGTTGATCTATTGGCAAACGGCAAGTAATCTCAAAATAGCCAGATATCTGCCAATAAATGACTCCGTCTTATATATCATATTGTCAACAGTAATAATATTTGAGTAATATTGTTAACTAAAACTAATAAGTGTTCAAACTAAATTTGGTTATAAATCTGAAATAAAATATATTTTTGATTAAAAACGTTTTAAAAAAAATGTAGATGAAAATTTGAAATGTTCCCATGTTGAAATGCTAAAACTGAAATAAAAATAAATTAAACTAAATAGAAAAATTATAATGTAGAAAAACGGATATATTTCAGTTTTATGATTTACTTTTGTGCAGACACTGCATGTCATTATATTTAGATAAAAAATCCATTAATGTACTTTTGCATGCATTTCCACAGGCAGACATATACGGCAGTTTCGTTCAGAGCAGCAGTCACCTTTAACGGTGCCACCAGTCCCTGCATGTCAAAGCAGTACAGCCACCTTTGTCAAAGAGTCTCTCCCTGTCCCCGGTAATGTTTTATTCTAAGTTCAGTGATTGCATCTGTCGAACATGATATTCTTTTAAAAAAATGCAAGTTGACTGCTTCAGAATATCTGTGTTAAAAATGGTCATTTTGCTTTTCCAGAAGTCAGGCTTCTACCCAAGCCTAGCCCCCCACCGCCTGATCTGGACTCTATGGATTCAAGAATTTCAAATATAGAGGTGCTTCATTTGATAAAAAAAAAAGAAAGAAAGAAATTCAGTCATTTAAAACGGCTTAAAGAAAAAACTTGCTAGGTTTGACTGTTCAGTTTTTATTGTGCTGGTGAGGCATTAGTCAGCATGACTCTTCCTTTAGTCAGCATGACTCTTCCTTTAGCCATCATGTTTTTCTTCCTTACAGTCTCTTAATCCACTGACACATTTGTGTCTGTTCATAGTGCCCGTGTGCGAACCGCATGGATCCCCCGCCTCTTTCCTCTACTGCAATGAGCTGGCCGTTTGAGGAAATCCAGAGTGGCACATGCAACTTTTCCCCGTGCAAGCAGATTGGAGAAGGAGGGTTCGGGCACGTGTATAAAGCTGTGATGAGAAACACTGAATTTGCTGTGAAGAAGCTGAAAGAGGTATTAGTTGGGAACTAACAAAGCAAACCATTATGATTTTGGCCGTTCTGTTATTGAGTCATTCAGTTTGTTTCCTAAGCATCCATGTTTTTTCTCTTTCTCTTTCATGTGGGTGTTTGGAACAGGACTCCCATTTGGACTGGAATGTCGTGAAGGAAAGTTTCAGGACAGAAGTAGAAAAACTATCACAGTAAGAAACTGTCTGTCCATCCTCTGCTCCTGTGGCTTATGCTTCCTGTTCTCGGGTCTTAAATCTGTCTTTCCTGTTTTGTCTTAAAAGAATAGTTCACCCAAAAATAAAAATTAGCTGAAAATGTACTGACCCTCAGGTCATCCAAAATGTAGATGATTTTGTTTGCTCATCAGAACGGATTTTGAGAAATTGAGCATTACAGCACTTGCTCACCAATGAATCCTCTGCAGTGAATGGGTGCCGTCAGAATTAACAGCCCAAACAGCTGATTAAAAACATCACAAAAATCTACAAGTAATCCACACCACTCCAGTCCATCAATTAATGTCTTGTAAAAGTGAAAAGATGTGTGTTTGTAAGAAACAAATCTATCATTAAGATGTTTTTTAACTTCAAACCTTTGCTAAAAATACGAGCCCTCTATCCATAATATAACTTACTCCAGTGAAGAAGTTGTCTTGTCCGAATCAAGAGAGAAATATGCACAGATCAAGCTCCGTTTACAAGTCAAAACAGTCCAAAATCAATTCTAAACAAATATGTCAGTGGATTTTGATGTGAGAGGACAAAAGGGGATATGGACTCTTTTCACTGGAGGAAGCGTTAATATAGATTATGGCCAGAAGTGACTATTTAAAGTTAAAACACCTTAAAGGTGGATTTGTTTCTTACAAACAAGCAGCTGATGGACCGGAGTGGTGTGGATTATTGTGATGTTTTTATCAGCTGTTTGGACTCTCTTTCTGACGGCACCCATTCACTGCAGAGGAACCATTGGTGAGCAAGTGATGTAATGCTACATTTCTTCATATCTTTTCTGATGAGGAAACTCCTCTACATCTTGGATGTTTTTGGGTGAACTATTCCTTTAATTAGCTTTTTTCAGTCTGGCTGTGATTCATTTGTGTGTTTAACAGAAGCACAGAATGGGACTTACCCGATTGAAGTTTCGATTGCTCTTTATACACCACACCTCTTCATGACCCAAAAATGAAAGTCTACAGCACACCCTCCAAAACTTTTTTGTGGTTAGTTGTCACCCTTTTGTCTCTTAATTAGGTCATTTTTTTCCTGACACTTCAACCTTTCAAGCTTTGCTTCCTTCAGCTACCGTAATGCTCTTGTTAAATGTTATGCAATATAATCTAAAGCTACACGGTTTTTCATTAGGCTCTTTCTTACACAGATACAGACATCCCAACATAATGGACTTTGTTGGCTACAGTATAGAAGGACAAACTTATTGTTTAATATATGTTTATATGCCGAAGGGCTCTTTAGAGGACCGGCTTCGATGTGAGGTGAGTTACCACTCTTGCTTGACAATATGGGCTCTGCATCAGTGTTTAGTATGCTATTCAAAGAATAGTTCACTCAGAATGAAACTTATGTCATCATTTGCTCACCCTCATGTTGTTCCAAATGTGCATTTATTCTAAGGGAGATATTTTGAGGAAAGGCCCTGTCTGCTCTTTTTATATACATTAGGGGGGAAAAATCACCTCAAAAATGGTTTGTATGACTCATCATTCAAGTGTTCTGAAGTTGTATGATAGAATGAAATTTAAATTGTTTTTCCGCTAAAAGGTAGATTTGTCCAACCTGGCTTTCAAATCTCATTTGAGGGCCTGCATGTACAAATATAATGAATCCTAACTTGTTGTGATGACAACGTCAACAGTCAACAGTATCAATGAAAAGATATGGCATGAGTCACTGGTCTCACAAGTCAAAATATGAACAACTTTAGTGGTGCTTTTTATTATGTTTTGTGTCTTGTTTTTATACACTATCATTGTAAGTAAATAAGCCCTCAAAACAGTCACTTGGGTTTATACCCGCATGAGTAAGTGATGACAGAATTGTCATTTTAGGTCATCTATCATCTAACTCTGTCACAGCATAGGTTTGTCATTCACAACGCTTGTTTCTTTCAGGACAGTGACGCCCTCTCTTGGTCACAGCGTGTAAATGTGTTGCTTGGCACTGCCAAAGCTATTCAGTACCTGCATTCTTCTTCACCTGCACTTATTCATGGAGATATCAAGAGGTGAGTGCAAGAAGCACATGTACTCTGGCATTCAGATGTTTGGGGTCTGTAAGATTTTTCTTTTTCTGACAGAATTAATAGTTCCTATTTAGCAAAGACGTTTATAATGTTACCAAAAAAAATCTAATAAATGCTGTTCCTTCGAAGTTCTGTTCATCAAACAATCCTGAAAAATGTGTCATCGTTTCCATGAAATTAAAAAGCAGCACAACTGTTTTTAACACTGATATTAAAAAGAAATGTTTCTTAAGTGGCAAATCAGAATGTTAGAATGATTTCTGAAGGATCATGTGACACTGCAGACTGGAGAAATGATGCTGAAAATTCAGCTTTGCATCACAAGAATAAATTACATTTTAAAATATATTCAAATTGAAAACATTACTGTTTTTACTGTATTTTTTGTCAAATAACTGCAGCCTTGGTGAGATAAAGAGGCTTTCAAAAACACTAAAAAATCTTACCAACCCTAAACTTTAGAATGGTAACTAGATTTAGTCTCTAAGGTCATTGCTGGACTCTTTGAATCTGCAGTATTTGATGGGGATAAACATGAATGCTTGAAATGATCGATCATGAATTATCTTTGTGATGAATTCAAATTAAGAGTCATGAAGTCATTGACAAACCAACTAGTCACTAATTTTAGATACATTTAGGTGCGGGCATCTTTGAAGTCACATCATACATTACCGAAATTTTTCTCTCGTAAAAGTCAAACGTCAGTCCCAGCTTGAGCGTCTGACAATCACACTGTTGTTACATAAATTGCAGGAATCATATTGACCCAAATGACATCACAACTACATCTCTCAGGACCTCAGATTAGTTGATGGAATGAAAGTTTTTACAGATACAGATTCATTCTCCACTGGAATCTTTAATGCAGTGTGAGTGCGGCTGATTGCACCCATTACATTTGGTAAAACCTGCAATCACTGCAAAGAACCTTTACATTGGGATGAGTTTTAAAAGAAAATTAAGCTTTTGGGTCAGTTAACTTGTTTGGCACTGGCGCTGCTAAAACTCCATCACCTGTAAAAGGGTCTGAATTCGTGGTTGGAAATTTAGGAACATTTCACCACTACACTATCCAGCGCTACAATTTTCCTTTTTGATGAACATATCGTTCCACTTGGACATGCATGTTAATTATTAAGGTACCAACCAGTCATGTTCCCTCTGTTACAGCTCTAACATCCTTTTAGGGGACCACCTGGAGCCCAAGCTGGGGGACTTTGGATTGGCACGTTTTTGTCGGAACCCCAACAAAACCCCAGGCAAGACGTCCACCGTGGCTCAAACTGCTACGGTCCGGGGAACTCTGGCATACCTCCCAGAAGAATACCTGAAGGATGGACAGCTGGGAGTGGAGATCGACATCTACAGCTTTGGAGTGGTGAGCTGCATCTCAGACGCAAAATCTCATTAACACCAATATGTTTTTAACGTAGACAGCACTGATTGTATGTTCATCATTCTCACCAGCAATATTATTTTACAAGAATGCATACAGGTTATATTAGAGTAACAGTGTGTGAATAGTAAATAGCCAATGTAAAGACTTTTTGATTCACTCAAAGAGGTCCGAGTTGGGTTTTTATGGAAGACTCAGCCTTAATTATATTTATTATAATTATAATGCTTCAGTTTTTAGTTTTTTTTGTGTGATGTTGCCTGTTTGTAAACAGATGCTACAAACTAGGGCTGGGCAATATAGCTAAAAAAATTGAATCGCATTATTTTTCCATATTTTGAAAACATTTAATATATTAATATTTTTGTATTTGCTCTCAAAAAACATTTAAAAAGGTGTTGTTTTTTCCTCCGCATGAAAAAACACTGATCACTACTTTTTTACAAAATTTTCACAAAATGTAAAAATCATATGTACTTTAAGGTACCAAAATAAAAAACACAAATACACACGGGAGCATTTGAAAGCAGACATGATTTAATTCAGCTGTCATGGTTGTGAGACAAAAAAGCTGTGTGAAATTGGTTCACTGTCTGTATAAGCGAAGCATTATCACAATATTTCCTAATTTTATACCTTCAGCAGACATATCACTATAATATTTGCTTTATCACCCATTCTTACGGCAAAGGTCTTTCAGCTTTCCATATTTGATAAAGTCAAAACACTCCAGTTTCTCTCATACCGCAGGTCATGCTAGAGGTACTTACTGGACGCCAGGCTCTGGAGGTCAATGGCCAATCCAGAACTGTTTACTTGGTAAGAAGAGCTGAAATCTTATTTTAGTCACATATATGACCCTGGACCACAAAACCAGTCATAAGGGTCAATTTTTCGAAATTGAGTGTAGAGTTGGCTGGTGGGTGGTTAAACCTGTTATTTCTCACAGAAAGATCTAGTAAATGAGGAGGAAGATGATGGAAGAAGTTTCAGCAAAGGGAAGCACTCGCGGGAGCTGTCCTATGCTTACGCAGCGGAGAACATCTGCAGGAAACATCTGGATCCTCGACTGATGTCTAAAGACACACCTTCCCCTCATGGATCAATGGAAATCTCTCAGCTGGCATGTCAATGTTTAGACCGACGGCGGAAGAAGAGACCCCGCATGACGGAAGTAGGAGAATCTATTCAAATGCTTGTTTGTTTATTATATTACGATTTTAGTAGAGTGTTTCTGTTAAATTGATCATGTCATGACAAATCAATTAATTTTTTTCTTAAATTTTGTACAGTAAAAATTTAATTACAGTTCAAAATTTACTACTGTTAAAAATTTTGGGGTCAGTCATTATTTTATTTATTTTAAGAATATTAATACATTTATGCAGCAAGGATGCATTAAATTGAGCAAGTCACTAATGGCATTTATAATGATTTCTATTTCAAATAAAAACTTTGTATTCATCAAAGAATTCTGTCAAAAAAAGTATCACAGATTCCACAGAAATATGAAGCAGCACAACTGTTTTTAATGTTGATGATAATAAGAAATGTTACAAATCAGCATATTGGAATGATTTCTGAAGGATCATGTGACACTGAAGACTGGAGTAATGATGCTGAAAACTCAGCTTGGCATCACAGAAATACATTTCAATTTAAAATATATTCAAATAGAAAACAGTTATTTTAAATTGTAATAATATTTCACAATATTACTTAAATAAATGCAGCCTTGGTGAGACATTAAAAAATAAATAAAATAAGTCTTACCGATCCTAAACTTTTAAACGGTCGTGTAAATGTAGTATTATTTTCAGAACTAAAAAGAGCATTTCTTCAAGTTATTAAATATTAAAGGATGGAGTGATTAAAAACAATTGCTCCTGACAACAAACATGTGAAGGGGGTGTTTCTTAAAGTTCCGTTCAAATGGAGAGAGTGGTCACAAAAACTTAATTATTACTAGCTAACAAGTAGACATCAGGGAATTAATAAGATTATTATACAATACAATAATACCCCTTCATAATATTAGGTTTAGTTAGAATTATCAGGTTTATTCTGGTGTTTTATTTTGGCGTTTTATAGGTGTTCAAAGCACTTCAAAATGTGCATTTAGGGTTGAAGACCTCTGGCAGATCAACCACGGTCAGATTGTCTCCCGTATCATCTCATCCATCCACTCCTGAGCCTCTGCGCTCCGACAGCAGCTCCCTGGACTCTCTCACTCATCAGTTCTCTAAACTCCGCCCTCAAGAGGACACGTACCCCTGCCTTCACAAGACTGTCTGTCCCACCTTGACCTCTGTCGTGACTCAGTCTAGCTGCTCAGAGTCAGAGCTGAATGCTGAATCATGGGCTTCACAGTCCTCTGGTATGCCGTGTGAATCGGATGAGAGTCAAGGCTTTTCTCAGTACTTGACAGGTCACTGTAGCAGAGCTCAGGTGACGTCATGTGGGGCCTGTGGCATTCAGAGCACTAAATCAAGTGGTTCTTTAGTGGAAAACTCATCACAGTCCAGTCCCAATGAAGGTAATGAGATTCTTTGTTATTAAAACGGGCAGATCATAAATAGTTAAGAGCATTTTTTTTAATGTATGGTATTATAACTTTCTGGTTGGCCCTCTCTCATTCTCTGTCTGAATTTTTCTGAATTTACAGATTTTTCTGACCAGAAAGTGTTGATCAATCCTATGAGGCAGCAACTGGTCCAAAAAATTGAGCTTTATGAAGAGGGAAGGATTTTAACTTCTGATCTGCTGTCATCAGGCGCCTCATTATGTAAGTGTCCAAATCAACCGTAACTGGATGACATTACTGTATACAACAAATGCTTCATTCAAACTGAGCTGAAAATTACCCATATTGGTCATAGATCCTGCATCTGCTCGATCTTATTGCCCTTTGGCTGATGTCTGGAGATTTGCTTTTGAGGCATTGCTCGAGTCACAAATACTCAGTTTTCACATTTAAAGTGCAACTGGGGTGACACATACAAGGCTAAATACAAGACCCCCATATTCTAACAGGTCCCAATAAGCAATAAACACATATTTTGAATGTCTTATCTGGCATTTGTATGTATTGTCTGTATTTTTATTTGTCAATGTCACGATTTTCATCACTATGATACCAAGGTTATTATAGTTGACACAAAACTATGTTTGGTATTTGAAATGAAATAAACTTTAAAGGCACAATATGTAAGATTTTTTTATTAAAATATCCAAAAACCACTAGAACATAATGATGCTGAAAACTCAGCTTGGCATCACAGAAATACATTTCAATTTAAAATATATTCAAATAGAAAACAGTTATTTTAAATTGTAATAATATTTCACAATATTACTTAAATAAATGCAGCCTTGGTGAGACATTAAAAAATAAATAAAATAAGTCTTACCGATCCTAAACTTTTAAACGGTCGTGTAAATGTAGTATTATTTTCAGAACTAAAAAGAGCATTTCTTCAAGTTATTAAATATTAAAGGATGGAGTGATTAAAAACAATTGCTCCTGACAACAAACATGTGAAGGGGGTGTTTCTTAAAGTTCCGTTCAAATGGAGAGAGTGGTCACAAAAACTTAATTATTACTAGCTAACAAGTAGACATCAGGGAATTAATAAGATTATTATACAATACAATAATACCCCTTCATAATATTAGGTTTAGTTAGAATTATCAGGTTTATTCTGGTGTTTTATTTTGGCGTTTTATAGGTGTTCAAAGCACTTCAAAATGTGCATTTAGGGTTGAAGACCTCTGGCAGATCAACCACGGTCAGATTGTCTCCCGTATCATCTCATCCATCCACTCCTGAGCCTCTGCGCTCCGACAGCAGCTCCCTGGACTCTCTCACTCATCAGTTCTCTAAACTCCGCCCTCAAGAGGACACGTACCCCTGCCTTCACAAGACTGTCTGTCCCACCTTGACCTCTGTCGTGACTCAGTCTAGCTGCTCAGAGTCAGAGCTGAATGCTGAATCATGGGCTTCACAGTCCTCTGGTATGCCGTGTGAATCGGATGAGAGTCAAGGCTTTTCTCAGTACTTGACAGGTCACTGTAGCAGAGCTCAGGTGACGTCATGTGGGGCCTGTGGCATTCAGAGCACTAAATCAAGTGGTTCTTTAGTGGAAAACTCATCACAGTCCAGTCCCAATGAAGGTAATGAGCTTATTTTATTTGTTATTAAAATGGGTAGATCATAAATAGTTAAGAGCCTTTTTCTGAATGTACTGTATGTTATTATAACTTTCTAGTTGGCCCTGTCTAAATTTACAGATTTTTCTGACAAGAAAGTGTTTGTAAATCCTGTGAGGCAGCGACTGGTCCAAAAAATGGAGCTTTATGAAGAGGGAAGGATTTTAACTTCTGATCTGCTGTCATCAGGCGCCTCATTATGTAAGTGTCCAAATCAACCGTAACTGGATGACATTACTGTATACAACAAATGCTTCATTCAAACTGAGCTGAAAATTACCCATATTGGTCATAGATCCTGCATCTGCTCGATCTTATTGCCCTTTGGCTGATGTCTGGAGATTTGCTTTTGAGGCATTGCTCGAGTCACAAATACTCAGTTTTCACATTTAAAGTGCAACTGGGGTGACACATACAAGGCTAAATACAAGACCCCCATATTCTAACAGGTCCCAATAAGCAATAAACACATATTTTGAATGTCTTATCTGGCATTTGTATGTATTGTCTGTATTTTTATTTGTCAATGTCACGATTTTCATCACTATGATACCAAGGTTATTATAGTTGACACAAAACTATGTTTGGTATTTGAAATGAAATAAACTTTAAAGGCACAATATGTAAGATTTTTTTATTAAAATATCCAAAAACCACTAGAACAGTGTTATAATATTTTGCTGACTTGTGTTACTTACATTATCCCAAATGTTTCGAAGAATATTTTAAAATCCAGAGAAATAAGCAATTTTAACTAGTGACATGGACCGTGTCCATAGTGTCATTGTGTCGCCTGCCAACGACGTCATAACCCCTCGATTTCCGGTTTTGTTTTGTAGAAAACGTGGAAACACCAAAGACGCTTTAATATGTTGTGCGTTTTAATAGACCGGTGACGACCGCACAGAGTAGCATTATAACAGAACTTTCAAACCTGTCTAGTATGATAAAACAGCGCTGCTTTTTTCCCCCACATACGCACGACCGGAAGGACTGTGGCATAATAAAAGCTCCGCTGCTTTCGAGCCATGTGTCACGCTCGTTCAGCGGCCTCGTTTCGCTTCGACGGCTTTCAAATTACATATTGTGCCTTTAACTGAAATAAAATATTATATGAAAATGCAGAACAACACCTATGGTCACCAGATTACAGTACATCACTTCTCCGACGACATTCGAAGACCCGACAAATGCAGAGTCAACATGTTCAATCAGCGAAAACAAGCAGCAACAGATGGTGATTAGACAAAACCCCACAAATGTGTCAGATTTCTGCTTCTGTCGGTGCAGTGTGAATTCTTTAATATTGAGTTAAAAACATGCAAGAGGATCTTTACAAAATGTGTCAACACAAAATTGCAGTGCTTGTTTGTTTGAATCCGTAATATAGCCTATTTATGCTTTTTCATAATTCTGTAGACCGGGAGATGAATGCTGAAACGAGGGAGCCAGAAGAGAGTGATGAGTTTGCAAGCGAGACGTCTGGAATCAACATGCAGTCGCCTGCTGCAGTTTAACACTGGATGTTTGGAGGAAGAAACCCAGCAAATATGTTTTTAAAATATTACATGAAATATTCACAAATGTCTTTACGGTACTTTTTTTACGGTTATGGTAGAGAAAGTACCTTCATAAATACCTCGCCAAAGCTGCAGATTAATAATCTTTTTTTTTTTTATGGTAATAGCAAGTGAAACGTGGTACGGATGACGAAAGCTCTGTAGTTATGAACCTGTGAATCTTGACTGTCAAGCCAAAGAAATATAAAAGTGCATAATTTATTGTTATACGCCTGTTAGTTTGGCGATTGAATGTCTGTCTGTTGCTTCTTGTTGTTTTTGGCTTAGTTCTCAGCAGCATATTGTTTATAACATAATGTGAAGTTTATGGATTATGGCCAAAACATCTACTTCTATGAGTAGTATTTAACTATTTAAATACTATTAGTACTATTTAACATTAATGATTAATCTATTTCTATGGTACTAACTGGTGATTGTTATATACATTAAATTAAACATTTAGCCTGTGCAGTCTTCATTATGCACATTAGATTTTTTTTTTCTAGTTCGATTACTGCAATGCCAAAACAGTTTTATATGAAACACATAACAGCAATTTTACAGATTTCTACATTCAGCCCTTTGCTTTATAACTGTATACAATGACTTGTAAAATGTAATGTAATAACTTTTAAAAATTCTTCTTAGATGCTACGATTTAATCTGCTCTCTTGAAAGAAAAAAAAAGTTCAATTTGGGTCATTTATCAAACCTCTTGGTTTTTGTGAATGAAATACAACTCTTTTGTTTATTGGCAGTGGAGTGTTTTTTAAGCATATAATAATAAGCATATAATATTTACATGAATTATGATTATCAGATAGTTATTTCATGCAGAGATCATGAATATTGGAGATGGTGGTCTCTAACAACATGTTAGAGTTACAGGAGAAATTACCATGTTAACCATAGATTCAGTTACATAATAAAAATATATTTTACATGAATTCTGTGTGTATATTCTGTAATGGAGACCCACTGTATGTTTAGATATCAATGCTAAAATATTTCCACCTTTTTATATTTTTATTATATTAAGATTACATTAACAAAAACCATAAAAAACTATGATAATCTAAACAAAGGGAAAGAAAGAAAGAAATATTGTGCCATTAATTCCACCACCCTTAATGTAAAGTTGTGGGGGTTTTTTCGCCAAGGAGACTCATTGAAGAATTAAAAATAAAATAAAAATTTAAAAGCTTTAAATTTAGAACATTCCAATAACTATTTACAAAACCTTTTCTGAAAAACAAAATTATTTTCATTCATCTTCCAAACGACTTATCATTCCAGCAGATTTGCAGGCCCGAAATATAGTTCAATTATAGTTTCATAAAACATTTATTTAAAATACTGAATTATGTCTTCGTATACTCTCACATTTTATGGCTAAAGAATCAACATTACATAAATGAAAATATGCCTTTTGTCATCCAACAACATTCCAAACACTATATGGTTTCCAGAAAAAAAAAGTAGGCAGTGATTGGACCCTTGTTTCCAAACCAATAAATCATATCTGCCCAGAAAATATTTGAGCGCATACAGTAAGAATGCGATGTTGTGTGCCGTGCTGCGCGCGCTCTAGAGGCTGCCTCTGTTGAATTATTGAGCGCTTGTCAAGAAGATGGCGGCTTCCTGGGCGGCATGAAAAGATGTAGAGTTAGCTATATCTACAGTGAAAGGCGCACCCAGGGTCGAATTCGTTCTCTGAGTCCTCCCTGGTGATTTTTAAATTAAGTTAACGAATCGGAACGAGTAAGTATTTGGTGCCAGGCAATGACAGAATCCGAATTTTGTTGCTTTCTGTGACGGCTAACGGTACATCCGCCATTTTTCTTGAGGGAAGCTAAGCGAGAAGCCAGGGACGAAACAATAACAACTTACTGAACTGTGCATCTCGAATAAAATCACACTTGCAATTTTAACAGTAAATAAACATGAAACCTGTGACATTTTCTCTGTTGTGCCAAATTAGTATGTAGAATTTGCAGTGTTGTAATGAGCTATTTAGCATTGAAGCTAACTGGCTGCCCAATGGATCTCATTGAACATTTCAGCTAACGTTAGTGTGCTAATGCGGCTAATAGCTAACAGCAGCCAATGTAAGTTGTTTTTAGTCTAATCAGCGCTGTTTTGTAAGAAAATAATTCTGTATTTGAAGAGTTTTATTGTGTATTTGTTTATAAATATACATATGCATTTGGATGACATTTGGGTGGATTGTTTGGTTTGTTTATCAAGAAGGCGGCACCCAGACGAGAGGCATGAAAATTCCACATACCACATAAAGCTACACTAATAACCTAACGTTATCTGCATTTGTTTTAATGCGGACTTTAAACGCGTCAATTTTATAAGCTTTTAACACATTTTACCTGCGGGGTTTAATGGACGTATTTAGTATTATAATACGATTTCCGTAATATTAATTTCAATAAAAGCTGATATTTTGTTTGGTTCGCTGACCCTTTTTTGTATTTATTTTAATTTTTTCCGCTCAACATTACGGTTCACTGCCTTGTATGTGTTAGATGAATTTTCTTAATTTATATTTTTCCACCTCTCATTTCTGTTTACTATTATGATTTATTATCATCATTATTATTTTCACGCCCCCCATTTCTCTCTTTTTTTCCGCCGCCCATTTCGATTCACTAGCTTGTGTGTGTTAGCTTAGCAGCTAACTAGGCGCTTGTGCTGGTAGCGTAGCGTTTAGCTAGCCTCTGCAAGATGGCGGCGTACACATCTTCATAGCGCTTTTCTTTTTCTCCTAAAGACATTTAACCCAAAAACGCTTTTTCGCTTGCTATACGGAGATTTAAAAAAAAAATGCGCAGGAGGCCATCTGCATGTGACGCTTTGTAGTTGGAGTTACTTTCCTTCGTTTCGCCGGTAATTGGCGTTTGCTCAGCCGCCGGTGTCTGTCTATTTATTTTCTTCTCGTGATGAAAAGCGTCTTTTACCGCTAAAATGGCGGTTCGCGTAGATTTGAGCGGCTAACATGCTAACCGGCCGACATTTTTTTTCATACTCTATACGTTTGATTTCCGACGCGCATAAACGCTAATATTTACTATAACCGAGTGAGTCTTTTGGTATATTTTGGAGAGCATTTAGCCAAAAAATTAAATAAATAAACGCGTGGAAGTCGAACCCATTTCGGTGACCTAGTTAGCTTGCGCGAAGCTACAGAGTACTAGCGGGCTAATCCAGTTAGCACAGAGCTTTTGACACACGAATGCTGTTGGAATCCCAACTAAAATCAGCGCTGTGCGTGGGATTTGTGTCTCGCTAGAGAAGTGGACATGGCTTCTTCAGGGACCTCGGTTCTGCAGCCGCGCTGGAAGAGGGTTTTGGGCTGGTCTGGCCCGGTTCCTCGCCCGAGACACGGACACCGAGCTGTGGCCATTAAAGAGCTGATGGTGGTGTTCGGCGGAGGGAATGAAGGCATTGTGGACGAGCTGCACGTCTATAATACAGGTGAGAATGTTATTATATAGTAATTAAGGCGATGTTATTTGTGCATGTAATTGCATTTTATTTCTGCAGACATTAGCTCGCTATGTTATTGCTAGCCAGATTCTGTCTTTTCTGCCTTGGTTGTTAGATTTGCTATTTGCTTTTTTTTAATTATTATTACAAACGCCTCTTGACTGGTGAAATAATTCATTGCATATATAGCAGTTTACACAACTCCTTTTTATTTCTTAAGCAATTTCTCGGCTAATTGTTTAAACAGGGTTAGCCAGGTGCATTAGCGCAGTTAGCGGCTACACAAAATCTGCATAAGCGATCTGCTACATAAGCTAACTAGCCATAAAGAATGTGCACAAAAATAACAGTTGGCTGTGTAATTCAGCTCACATAATTATGACGTGTTTGCACTAACGTTAACGTTAGCGCACTTAATTTCAGTGCATCATCTGCTGAATGTGGTGTTGCATTCAGGTGCACTGTGAGCTGATCTGTGCTGTGTTATGTTAAGATGTTTATGGGTTGAAGTGTCAGCTAACCAGCTAACGCTACAGCACTAGTAGCCAAGCCCTGGAACTGGCACGCAAGAGAAATGGCGGGTTAAAAGAACGCCGCTTGCGTCATCACAACACACAGGCCCCGCCCACAATATTTCCCGCATTGCCATGTAAATACTTCTAGGATGAATGGAAGAGGTTGTAATTCGCAGTATTTCTGGTGTGGATAACTTTATTGAGGTTTAAATAATGTTGCAAAGTTGTGGGAAGGCCTGAGGAATTTTTTGAAATTGTAAGAAGTAGATGCACTCCAAAAAGCATTGCACTATATGCTGCTGAGAGATGATTTTTAAGATCGTGATATAAAGATGCACTACATTTGCATTTTGCTCATGTGTCATTTGCCGTCTTTTGGAAACTGTTTACAGCAATGCAGAATCAGTATAATTTTAGTATCATTGAGATGCTATTAAAGCATCTGCTCTAGATAGTATTGTAGTTTTTGTTGACATTTTGAACGAGTTTTTATGTTGAGTTTTTGTAATTGTTGTCATTTGTGTTTATGTATTGTCTGTAGTTTTATTAATATTTTTGTTAGTTATTTTTAATAGTATTTCAACTAATTGCCAAAGCAACATTTCTCATTTATATTATACATAAATAGTTAATTCCACAAATACACACTTCCGGTCCTTTGAAGTGTGTATTTGTAGCCTGCATGAAAATGCATGTTTTTAACAATTTCTTTATTTGTGAAAAATACTGTATGATTACAGAATCAAAAAGTTGCTATCAAAGGTAAAAATGTTTTTTTTTACTGTTTTATTTATTTTTTACATTATTTTTTCTATTTATTCATTTTAAAGTTATTTACGTCTAATTAATAAATATGTACAAAACATAAAAACTTGAATTAGCGTAATATTTTAGACCGTTTATAATCAGTTTTAGTTATTTTAGTACATGAAGTTAAACTAAATGGAAATGAGAGAGGTTGCTTTTCCAATTACCTAAAATAAACTACTTTTTCAGTTATTTTGAGCTACATGTTTTTTTATGGTTTCAGTTAACTATAATAACTAGGGATGCGCCGATCCGATATTCATATCGGGTATCGGCTCCGATAGTGCCATTTTTCTCGGATCGGGTATCGGTCAGAGAGAGCCGATCCAAATCCGAGATTCGGTTACAGCAGTCAGCTCGGTAAAGCTCTCTCCAAGATCATTCTGTGTTCCCATTATACTTGATTTGTAAATACATGTCTATGATTTTGCAAAAAGGACTTTATCTTCTTGCCGGTGTTTAATGTTGTTTTGTTACTTGCTACCGGGTGTCTGTGAGAACAAAACACGGGCGTAGAAAAGACTATAAATAGTTTTTAACGTGCACAGTAACTGAAATGTAAAACTGTTAAAAGAAAGGCTCAATAACTGTTGCACAGATATAATACTCTACGCATCAATTTCTCTTCCCTTTGTGCTTTGCAGTTTTTAACACGACGCGCTAGGCCTGTCGCAATAATGAATATATCGACTTATCGCGCAGTATATGTACATGACCTTGTACATGTACATATCGCCCATTATATTTACTTAAAAATTTATGTCACCATGTTTTGTACGTTCCACTTGCGCATGTGTCTTTTGCAGCTTCTCGTACATAACGTGTAGTCATGAGGTGCTAGTTCAAATTTAAAAAATGCTTCTACAAAAAAAGTTTCATCTGCAGATATGGTCTTGTTTAGGGATCTGTGCCTTTGTGCATACGGACATCTGACTGCTAAGTAGTGATTGTGTTTTTCAGCAATAGTGTGCACCCTTAATTTACAGAGAAAAGAAGGTCTGGGAAAAATCTGTAGATGGAAAAATCTCCATACAAGTTCTTAATGCATTTTTCTTTTTTTCTGCTTGTTATTTTGCAATTTCTGTTAGAAAATGTTTGTTTATTTATTTATTCAGGTTTTTTAAGGTATCTAATATTTTGATACTTAATTTCCATGATCTAAATATTCTTAAAAATGAATTTCGCTTACAATGTGCGCATCCGGTGTGCAGAATGATGCATTTGAAGCAACACGGCGTCAGGCTGTGACTCCATGTTGCTTCAAGCCCATATTTAGTGCAACACTTTTATTTGTTCCCCACAAAATATTGTTTTTTTATTAAATGTTTGGATTTCTAAAATTATTGTGCACTGATTTTTCTAGAATAACTTTTGCTGCCGAATTATCCACTAACCTAGTTTGATAAATTTTTGTCATAGATTATAAATATACATAGGCCTATATTTTTTCATATTTATTGTTTATTTTATTTTTCTTTGTAATGAAGTAGTCTGTATCTAGTAGATTGTGAAAGAATGATTATCAGTTCCACACACAGATATATAAATTCTACATTTATTTAAATGAGGGAAAAAAAAACTTCACTGGTATCGTTGGATCGGTATCGGCCAATACCGAACCCTAGGTATCGGAATCGGTATCGGAGGCGAAAAAGGCGGATCGGAGCATCCCTAATAATAACCCTGTTCTGCACAGAATAAAAGAACATGGTGCATTGCAACACAGCACTGAAAGAACTTTATTCATCCAAACCCACAATGACGCAACTATATGTTTCTCAACAGCCACCAATCAATGGTTTATTCCTGCTGTCCGGGGTGACATTCCTCCCGGCTGTGCTGCATATGGATTTGTGTGCGACAGCACCAGACTCCTTGTGTTCGGGGGCATGGTTGAGTATGGAAAGTATAGCAACGATCTTTATGAACTACAGGTAAGTCTCTCAGCATCATCTTTAAGGTTGAGCTCAATAGAAGTGACTGTTGTTTTTTCATAGTATCAGTCCTTATATTTGTCATAATTCATTAATTCTGTCATACTTCACACAGGCCAGTAGATGGGAGTGGAAACGTTTGAAGCCCAAAGCCCCCAAGAATGGCCCACCACCATGTCCTCGTCTGGGCCACAGCTTTTCCCTGGTTGGAAACAAATGTTATTTGTTTGGTGGACTGGCAAATGACAGTGAAGATCCCAAAAACAATATTCCCAGGTAGAAGGCCTTGTACAGTTTATGCTCAAACTAATTGATAAATGTTTGAACGGCAGATCTGCAAATAAATAGTTTCTCCATTTCTACTCCAGATACCTGAATGACCTTTACACTCTCGAGCTACGCCCGGGGTCTAACGTAGCAGGCTGGGACATCCCCATTACATACGGTGTGCTTCCCCCTCCTCGGGAGAGCCACACTGCTGTTGTCTACACTGAGAAAACGTCCAAAAAGTCTCGTCTAATCATCTATGGCGGCATGAGTGGTTGCCGTCTTGGGGACCTCTGGACTTTAGACATAGGTGAGAGAAAGTATTGGCTTAAACTATTTGTTCAAGAAATGCCAAAGCTATAACATTAAAGGGGTCCTATTATGCTTTTTCACTTTTTCAACTTTAGTTAGTCTGTAATGTTGCATAAAAAAAGATCTGCAAAGTTACAAAGCTCAAAGTCCACTTCAAAAGGAGATATTATATTTAACAGAAATCACTTTTCAAAAACTACAACGAACGACTCGTTTGGACTACAACGCATATTTTCCGGGATTTGTGATATCACAAATATCGACAAATGGGACGAGACCTGGTTGAGCTGCACTAGAGAAGGCAACGAGTGTTATCACTATGTCGGAGACACGCTAGCTTTCCCAAGGCAGACGAACTTAGAGTGATTACAATCATCCGGGTTTAAATCGTGCTCAAATTGATTTGATTTTGAGAAATATTTACACTGAAGCTGGCAGCAGGCGGCTATGGTAAGGGGCAGGACATTTCCCGACCAGGTGCCGAGTGCTGCCAATCACAGCACACACTGGCCCAGCTAACCAATCACAACACATTTCGTATTTCAGAAGGCGGGCCTTCATTTCATACAGGAACTATTCGAGTCGTTCATGCCAGACTGGGGAGAGAGGTATTGTAATAATGTAAAATATGTGAAAAATAATGTGTATGATGTGTAAAATGTGTAAAAACAACCTAGTATGAGAGCCTGTTCTAGTACACCCCCAAAACAAAATCAAGACTTTGTAAAACAGCATAATAGGACCCCTTTAACTTCTCTATTGTTGTTTAGTCGTAGTACAAGCAGGATGTGACGGTTGGTCGGTATTAGTCCCGCCCCTCCTCCACTGTGATTGGTTAGCTCACTAAACAGTGACAGTTTTACTCAAAGTTGAACATTCTTCAACTCTCAGCGCTGAGGAAAAAACGCCCGAGCGTTCAGCATGAAAAAGCCGCTCAGCGCTCGGCATGCTCTTGGCATTTTAAAAAACGCAGCGCTCCCATTGAGAACAGTTGAAAAAATACACTAGTGTAAGTCGCTTTGGATAAACGCGTCTGCTAAATGACTAAAAGTAAAGTAAAGTAAATCAAGACTTTGTAAAAGAGCATAATAGGATCCCTTTAAATAACGTGCATGAACTGTGATTTGTTTTGTAGATACTTTAACCTGGAACAAACCTGCCGTAAGTGGTGCGGCACCTTTGCCCCGCAGTCTCCACTCTGCCACCACTATAACCAACAAGTAAGTTATAACTTCCTCAAACCTGTTTAAACATGCAGTGTTTATTTAAACATTGACTGTCTTCAGGCTTGGAAATGATTGTGCATTTTATTTTGTGCAGATTTAAAGTTGACATGAAGTCATTATTGACCTTCCTAGTCTTATTGTCCATGTTATTTCAAAGAAACAAATTAGTGGTTGACCTCTATGATATTTGGCATTTTAGGTTTTTCTGTTTGTCTGAGTGTCAGAAGCTTTTATTTTGACAGTGCTGAAAATGCACCTGATCACAGATGGAAAGGAGCTCCTGTTCTCCCTCAGCAGTAGTTTACTGCCTTTCCTCATGAGTTCTGTCTATTAAATTAATAGACAGAGCACTTAAACAGTGTATAAAAGTATTATAGTGTTTGCTTTTCTGTTATTAGTAATATTTAATAATGTTACTGAATAGTAATAGAAAGGCTAGTGATATAATACTTTCTCATAGCGCCGACATTTAGCAAATACACATTTAATGCATTTAATCAAGTCATTAAATATCTAGTAAATTATTAATTCCGCAAACTATAGCAAATTCAGCTGTTAGATGTTATGAAGTTGTATCCTACATATAAATGTGTCTTTTTAACAATTTCTTTATTTGTAAATTATTTCAGTAAATATTATGGAAAATATATATTTAATTGCAGCATGCATTATTTATTATCTTAAATAGTGTAAGTAACTTTAGTAGTGTAACTAAATGTAGCTAAATGGTTTATATATATATATATATATATATATATATATATATATATATATATATAATCGACTTTGGCTTGAATAAAGGTATTCGCATTGGCCATAAAAAAAAATCCATATATTTTTTTTTTTTCCAATAAAACAAATCTTTGTCTTAATGAATGTCTTTGTCTTTCTTTTTTGGAAGTGGATACAGTTAAGTGCAACCCTACAGTTTTCATAATTTCACATCACAAAAGTAAAATGTGTTGAACCATGTTGACCTAATTAGTTGTCTAGTTAGTGTGGATATAACTAACTTTGGTCTCATGTTTTCCTAGGATGTTTGTGTTTGGTGGATGGGTTCCTCTGGTCATGGATGATGTCAAAGTGGCGACACACGAGAAGGAATGGAAGTGCACAAACACGCTGGCTTGCTTAAATCTAGGTACGTTAAACAAAGAAGCCAAAGGTCTTTAAAAGAGAACATCCTCTTATGCCTTAAAAATGCTGCCTCTGTTCATAGCTCATTAGGTTTCAGAACACAGCTTATATGCTTTATCATCACTGATCTTGACCTTTATTTCCTTTAGACTCAATGTCCTGGGAAACCATCTTGATGGACACGCTCGAGGATAATATCCCAAGGGCCAGAGCCGGACACTGCACTGTGGCTATAAACAATAGGCTGTTCGTCTGGAGTGGAAGAGACGGCTACCGCAAAGCCTGGAACAACCAAGTTTGCTGCAAAGATCTGTGGTATTTGGAAACGGGTGAGTTGAGCTGATTCCTCAGTGTAGAAGAAGCTTTAATACACCTAACCCATTACAAATACTTACATCCTCAATAAATATTTATTGATTATTTTTTCCTATTTAATACTGTAAAGCTGCTTTCACACAATCTGTGTTGTTAAAAGCGCTATATAAATAAAGGTGACTTGACTAAATGGCGAGCCCAGTGTTATCAGTGTAGCACAAATAAACATTGCTAAATCTTTCCTGTGGTTGGTAGAAAAAGGTGGTCTACACAGTAATACTATAGTATTTACACACACAAGTTTTGTTTTTATTTCTTGTTTATATATAGTTTAGTACATTTTCCTTTTCTATGTTTCACTAGTTTTCCAACATGAATATAGCTGTATTTAATGGTTCTAAATTAAACAAACAAATTATTCCACTTACTCATAATATTATTTCAGACAATGTTTAAAATCTCATCTTTCGCTAACAGATCGTCCTCAGCCTCCGTCACGTGTGCAGCTGGTCCGTGCCAACACCAACTCTCTGGAGGTGAGCTGGGGGGCAGTGCCTACCGCTGACACTTACCTGCTGCAGCTGCAGAAATATGACATCCCTGCTGCAACAGCTGCCACATCGCCAACGGTCAACCCAACCCCGTCTTTACCCATCAACTCACCTAAGAGTCCGGCGCCTGCCGCTGCTGCTCATGCAGCTCAGAGTCTGCCCCTCTCTGGGGTCACAATGGTGCCACAAGTTCCTTCCCCCACCACCGCCATGCCAAGCAGCCCGCTTGCAGCCTCACTTCGTGGACCAGGTACAAATGGCTTTCTGGTTTTTGCAACTGGCAGACTGCTGTGCAACTTTCTGTGAAGAATGATATTAATAATTGTGACGTTACCTAAGATAATTTATACTTTCCGTTTCCAGCTATTCTCAAAGTGGCAGCGCCTCATTCCACACTTGGGACGTCAGTCGTTACTGTGCGTCAGGCCACTCCTGGAGGAAAATCCCCAGTCACGGTTACATCACTTCCTGCAGGTGTCCGCATGGTTGTCCCTGCACAGAGCACCCAGGGGACGGTATGTATATAATCAGTATCAGTGTAAATCTTACATAAGGGCTGCACGATTAATCTAAATAAAAGTGAAAAATTTCACAAACCCCAAAGGCTGCAATTTTTATTAAATAAATATATGCCTTGCTTGTTTTAGAGTGAAGTGCGGCACTATTCTTTTACAAACATGCAAGCTCATGATCTGGTGTGGAAATTAGGAAATTAAGACAAATATTAGCGTTGTAATTTTACAGCAAAATATTACAATAGTATCGTTATTTGTCCTATTATGCTTTTTCACTTTTTCAACTTTAGTTAGTCTGTAATGTTGCTGTTTGAACATAAAAAAGATCTGCAAAGTTACAAAGCTCAAAGTCCACTTCAAAAGGAGAGATTTTATTATTTACAAATAATTTATTAATAAATAACAGCTATTACTATTATCGGTGTTGTTGTTGTTTTATTGATATAAAATCACAACATTTTAGGCACAATTTTTATCCGAAATGTATCAATTCAATTTTTTTCCCCCCAATCATTCACTCCTGTCTCAAATGTTAGTGTCCCATGTTGAACTTGCATTGAAACCCTTTGTAACACTGTTTTGGTCTCTAGCCAATCGGCAGCAGTCCTCAGATGAGTGGCATGGCTGCTTTGGCTGCAGCTGCAGCTGCCACACAGAAGATCCCGCCCTCTTCCACGACCACTGTGCTAAATGTTCCAGCTGGAGCCACCATCATGAAAACCATCGCTATGACTCCTGGATCCACAACTCTGCCAGCTACTGTCAAAGTAGCTTCACCTATAATGGTACGTATCAGACACTATTTAAACTGAAATGAGTTGGGTGATGACATCACTGAATTCAATGATGAACTGCCTTTAACTGAAAATTGAGTGTTTACTATTGTCATTTTGCATTATTGACACAATATTTTCCTAATTAATGCTGTTCAGTTGCTTTGACACAATCTGTATTGTTAAAAGCGCTATATAAATAAAAGTGACTTGACGTATTGACTCTCATAACCAGACCTTTGACTAAACAACATTAGTGCCTTTCGCACCGCTTTAGTTCCAGAACTAAATGTACAGTACTAAAGTACTGGGACGATTTTGCGCGAACTATTTCCCAGTACCATTTAAAGGGTTGCATTCGCACCGAGAGTTGTGTACTAAGAAGTGACGTAAGCCGATCAACAGCTTCGTCATTTGTGCGCGGCGTTCAACAATGGAAACAAAGAAGAACAACATTAACAACAGGAGGATGGAAGACGCTGTGATCGGAGCTGTGTTTTTGTTGTGTCTCGCGGGTTTCACAATAATGGACATGGAAAGTCGACGTATACGTAAAGCGATTGAAAGAACGGAAAGGATCTGTAGCTTATTCTGTCTGAGAACCATCCAGACATTAGGCATCTTTTACATGCCTAAAATGGATTATTATTAATAAATTGAGATGATGTACTGTAGGTGTTTTGGGTTAACTGTCTGTCTAATGTGTTCTTAAAATGATAAAACAGGAAAAAAAAGAATGTTTCATCAACTTCCCTTTGTCACATCCTTCCAGACTTGAATCATCCAGATTATCCACTTCTTGTCCTGTAGCTGTTTGCGATTTAATGTGTCTTTGTTCCTACTTCCATTCCAGGTTACTAATCCCGCAACCCGAATGCTGAAAACGGCTGCAGCTCAGGTCGGCACTTCCGCCATCTCTACTCCTAACACTCCGAATCGGCCGATCATCACTGTGCACAAATCAGGCACCGTAACCGTAGCCCAGCAAGCTCAGGTCGTCACCACCATGGTCGGAGGAGTCACCAAAACTATAACCCTTGTTAAGAGCCCCATTACAATGGGTGGCAGCGGTCCTCTGGTAAGAAAAAGGAAAAACAAAAACAACAGTTTGTCTGGACTTAAAATTAGTTAACAGTGACAAGAATTCAACGTAGTTCATAATTATGGGCAATTCCAAACACGAAAACTCTTCCTTCTTTCTTTTGTTTTTTTTTCTATTTGTTGTTTTTTGTTCTGCTCAACCCCTGTGATCTAAATTAAGTACCACTATAGGATTATTTTCTAACCTTTCCATAAGGAATAAATATAATGATTCATCATATGGCAAATGTTTTTTTGGGGGGGGTTTTTTTATGATCCAACTTTGGTTTTGTAGCAGTTGACTTGGGTATCCTCAAGTAATAACCATTTGTTTTCAGATCTCCAGCCTTGGGAAGATGATGTCTGTTGTCCAAACCAAACCAGTACAAACCTCTGCGGTCACCAGGCAGGCTGGAAGCAGTCCTGTTACTCTAATACAAGTCAGTGTTCCTGCTCATTTTATGTGCATTTCTTACCTAAACTTATGAATTCTTAAAGGGATAGTTCACCCAAAATGAAAATTGTCATCATTTACTCATCCTCAAGTTGTTCCAAACCTGTATGTGTTTCTTTCTTTTGTTGAGCACAAAAGATCTTCTGAACAGTGTTGGTAACCAAACAGTTGACGGTAGCCATTGACTTCCATAGTATGGGGGGAAAAAAATATGGAAGTCAATGGCTACTGTCAACTGTTAGGTTACAACACCCTGCAAATGATCTTTTATACAGGTTTGGAGCAACCGGAACATGTTATTAAATTAGGTATTTTCACATGCTTTCAGATGGAGCAGCATTTACTACACAGAGCCGTAGTTCACTGAGAAGCTACGCAAACCGCTTTCATAATCGCAGAACGATATCTTCGATTTCATTATTGCGCGATTATATCGTCTGCGATTATGAACGAGATTTTGCGTAGCTTGTCACTGAACTATGGCTCTGTGTAGTAAATGCTGCTCCATCTGAAAGCACGTGATGGAGATTTACTACTAATCACAGAACCGGCTTTACTGACAAGATGCGCATGACTATC
>NW_015632978.1:1260247-1268222 GCF_001515625.1 Sinocyclocheilus rhinocerous
CTTTCAGATGGAGCAGCATTTACTACACAGAGCCGTAGTTCACTGAGAAGCTACGCAAACAGCTTTCATAATCGCAGAACAATTTCTTCAATTTCATTATTGCGCGATTATATCGTCTGCGATTATGAACGAGATTTTGCGTAGCTTGTCACTGAACTATGGCTCTGTGTAGTAAATGCTGCTCCATCTGAAAGCACGTGATGGAGATTTACTACTAATCACAGAACCGGCTTTACTGACAAGATGCGCATGACTATCACATTCGATTAATCGTGCAGCCCTAACCTATCCCATTAATATAAATTGTGTGCTTCCTGTGTACTTAAATTGTGTAATGCTTATTTCCTATAATAAGTAGTTTATTGCGATTTGTACTTGTACGTGTTGAAATTTCTGTGAAGCAAAGCTGAATTTTCAGCATCATTACTCCAGTCTTCAGTGTCACATGATTCTTCAGAAATCATTCTGATATGCTGATATGCTACTGAAAAACATTTCTTAAGAATTTCCTAGAATAAGTAGCTTATTTTGATTTGTACTTGTTTTTCTTAGACAAAAACTCCTCTGCCTGCTGGTACCATCCTGAAACTGGTCACATCTGCTGATGGCAAGCCCACCACAATCATTACAACTTCACAGGCAGGAGGGGCTGGCACCAAACCCACTATTCTGGGCATCAGCACTGTCTCTCCAACTACCGCCAACAAACCAGGAACCACCATTATTAAAACCATTCCCATGTCTGCTATCCAACAAGGAGCAACAGGTTTGTTTCACATCTGACTCTTCATCTCATTTGTAATTGTGCAACATTTAAAGAGCTTTTAGTTAAATTATATCTCACTTTTGCTCTCCGAGTTAAGGCACACAACTTCACATTGTTTATATATAACTGATAGATCTGTTTTTTTACACCTCGTTGCAAGCTCACATTTTTTCCTGATATTATTTCCTGTCTCATTACTAGGTCTGACTAGCAGCCCTGGCGTCAAGTCCCCCATCCAAATTTTCACCACTAAGGTTGTTACTCCTGGCACGGGTACTCCAGGGAAAATCATAACAGCTGTGCCAAAACTGACAGGTGCAGGACAACAGGGGGTCACACAGGTGAGGCCCGTTTGAACTCCGTTCACACAAAGCATATCCATGCATCATTTTAAGCTCATCTAGTATTCTGTGTGGTCCATGAATATTTGATTTGCTCTCAGGTGGTCCTGAAGGGGGCGCCAGGGCAGCCCGGCACTATCCTGCGCACTGTGCCTATGGGTGGAGTGCGTCTGGTTTCACCAGGCACTGTGTCTGCTGGCAAACCAACTGTTACCACACTGGTTGTCAAAGGCACCACGGGTATGAATATTTAGTCTGTAAACTTTCTCTGCAGTGTGCTTTTATACAAATTACAGAGAAGTTGTTGTTCTTGATATCTGTGCCTCGTTAATAATGCCCTCTCTGAATTTAGGAGTCACAACTCTGGGTACAGTAAGTGGTACTGTATCGACTAGTGTGGCAGGGGCCAATGTGGCAAGCGCTAACGCCAGCCTGGTGACTCCAGTCACCACACTTGCCTCCATCTCCACATTGTCCAGCCAGGTGATCAGTCCCTCAGCCATCACTGTATCTGCTGCCCAGACCAACGTCGCCACCGCTACAATAGTGAGTCACACTTATTATTATTATTATTATTATTATTACTGTATAAGTTTTTAAAGAAATTAATACTATTATTCAGCTGGGATGTATTAAATTGATCAAAAGTGAGAGTAAAGACATTTATAGTGTTACAATAGCTTTTGATGATTTCAGATGAATGCTGTTCTTTTGAACTTTCTGTTTATCGAAGAATCCAGAAAAAATGTATCCGATTCCACAAAAATATTCAGCACTACTGTTTTCAACATTGAAAATAATAAGAAATGTTTCTTCATCTGCTTTGCATCACAGAAATAAATGACATTTTAAATATTCAATAGAAAATTGTAAATAATTTGAATAATGTTTTAAATTGTAATAATATTTCACTGGTTTTGTTGTATTTATCATTAAATAATTGCAGCCTTGATGAACGTAAGAGATTTCTTTCAAAAACGTTTTAAACATAAAAATAAACATTACAAAATAGGTAATAAATTATAATTACTTATACACTGTTTAAAAGTTTGGGGCTGGTGAGGCTGTTTATTTTTATTTATATAAACAAATTTAAGTAATAATAATATAATTATTTACAATAATTCATTTATCCATTCCTTTTGATGTGCATAATTATTGGGGACTGGAGCTTTCTTGAATTTCTGTGTTTTTTTTTGTTTTGTTTTTTACTTTTAGTCAGCAGCACAACCTACTCAAGTAACCCTGATCACGACTCCAAGTGGTGCTGAGGCCCAGCCCGCACAGGATCTTCCTGTCTCCATCCTGGCCTCTCCCACCTCAGAGCAGCCGTCCACCACAGGTGCTGATGCTGGTGACGGCGCTGGCGATGGTGCTACCACCGTGACACTGGTCTGCTCCAACCCTCCGTGTGAGACACATGAGACCGGAACAACCAACACTGCGACGACGGCTTCTGCCAAAATGGGCACCGAACAGATTTGTTCCAACCCTCCCTGTGAGACACACGTGACGGGCACCACCAACACGGCAACCACGGCCTCTGCGAACATGGGCAGAGCACAGCAGGTGTGCACCAACCCACCCTCAGAAACCCATGACACGGGCACCACCAACACAGCCACCACTGCCAGCTGCGACATGGGATCTAAAGAGATGGGAACCGTGAACAGCAAGACGCCGTCGTCTTCACCAGGTACGTCTTCAGCTTCTGGTTCAGAACCAGCAACACCCGTCTCAGAGAGCAGTGCTGGACCGGGCACCATGCAGCCGGAGGGTCTCTGCCCGGGCACCACCAACACAGCCACCACTGCCAGCTGCGACATGGGATCTAAAGAGATGGGAACCGTGAACAGCAAGACGCCGTCGTCTTCACCAGGTACGTCTTCAGCTTCTGGTTCAGAACCAGCAACACCCGTCTCAGAGAGCAGTGCTGGACCGGGCACCATGCAGCCGGAGGGTCTCTGCCCGGGCACCACCAACACAGCCACCACTGCCAGCTGCGACATGGGATCTAAAGAGATGGGAACCGTGAACAGCAAGACGCCGTCGTCTTCACCAGGTACGTCTTCAGCTTCTGGTTCAGAACCAGCAACACCCGTCTCAGAGAGCAGTGCTGGACCGGGCACCATGCGGCCGGAGGGTCTCCGCACGGGGACCACCAACACCTCCACTACCGCCCGCTCAAACATGGGCTCCGACCAGACGGGAACGGTGCAGAGCTCCGACAAGAGCCAGGCCGCCATCTCCTCTGCGTTGATGCCTGTTTGCTCCAACTCTTCCAGCGAAACGAACGAGGCGGGCACCACAAGCACTTCACCTGTGTCTGGTGACGTCCAGCAGGTCTGCTCAAATCCTCCCTGTGAGACACACGAGACGGGCACGACCAATACGGCTACGCAGTCGAGCTCTAGTATGGGCAGTGGGAAAACCAATGTTGTGCAGAGGGTGTGTTCCAATCCGCCCTGTGAAACCCACGAAACGGGTACCACAAACACGCCGACCCAGGCCTCATCTTCTATTGGTGCTGGACAGAATGGCACTGTTCAAATGGTGTGTTCCAATCCACCCTGTGAAACCCACGAAACTGGTACCACCAACACGCCAACTCAGGCCTCGTCTTCTATTGGTGCTGGACAGAACGGTGCTGTGCAGAGGGTGTGCTCCAATCCGCCCTGTGAAACCCACGAAACGGGTACCACCAACACGCCAACTCAGGCCTCGTCTTCAATCGGTGCTGGACAGAATGGTGCTGTGCAGAGGGTGTGTTCCAATCCGCCCTGTGAAACTCACGAGACCGGCACCACCAACACAGCCACGACAGCAACAAGCAGCTTAGAAACTGGAGAAGTAACAGGTATTTATCTGTACAAAACCTGAAGATTATTTTTTGTGTGCACACATGAACATTATAATATATTAAGTATATGTTTATCCTTAATAATACTAAATTTTGTATTCGCTTTTAAAAGGGAATGTATTTTTCAGCACAGTTGGCAGATGCATTTAATCCACTCATGTTTTCATTTGTTATAGCTTGTAGAAGAGAGACTTTGTAGTATATGTAACCAGAGGGTTATTTATTTATTTTTGTCCCAACTTGTCACTGATCTCTTGTGCCACTGATCTCGTTAGCCAGACATTAAAATCGGTTAATAAAAGGGCTGCAAATCAAGTGTAAATAAAAAACAAAAAGGGGCTACAAAGCAATAATATAATGATTCTATTAAATATAAAATTATTATTGTTGGTTGTTAGTATTTCTATTTTTATTATTAATTATATGGTGGTAATTGTATTTTTTTTATTTGCTTTCAAAAGTGAAGGTGTTATGTATTATTAGTAATTATGAAATTATTATTAGTATTAGTGTTAATAGCAATAATGATTGTAGTAATAATAAATTATTAATTAATTTTTTCATGTTTTTTTTGTCCCCCATTACCCCCCCCCATTAGCATCGCCTGGTTTGATCTGATTAGCCAGACATTTAATGCTGTTAATAGCTGGGCTAACTAACTTCCCCTATGTGCACCATCTCAGAAGTACTAAATTATCCATCTCTTCTACTGTTAATTAAAAATGTTCTGATGCATATTTTACTTAATTTGGCACTGTAGTGTGAACAACTCTACAGACTTATGATATCGCTCATCATATCAACTGCATTATACAATTATTATCAACGTCAGTTATCAACGTAAATTGTCCATCAGTGTCAGTGCATCCCTAGTAATTAAGCTTGTCTGTGTTTGTCCTTTTAGCCCAGCAGGCCGGTGATGGACAGAGTGACAGCGGCACCAGCTCAGAACCCTCATCATCTACAGAACCAGCCAATCCCACAACACAAAGCAGAGCCATCACAACAGTAACACAGGCCACGCCCACTCCAGGACCATCAGTACCGGTACAAACACGCCTCTAATCTGATCAGCTGGCTTTATGTGGATTTCCTGTAGCCAACATCCCTGTATATTCCACTTTGCTCTCAAAGTTACTAGGAAAGTCATTTTACATACACACAGTCCTTTCCTGTCTAATTGGGAGCGTCTTTTCTAGAATAAGCTGTAGTGTAAAGCACGTTTGCTGATAGTCATGCAAAGTTTTTACAGATGCATAAATTCTGTTCTTATGCATGCAAATAAATGCTCTAGGTTAAGATGTTTTGTTGTCATTCTCATGTTCTGATTGTGGTTTCTCCACAATGCAGGAGATTTCATCCATGGCTGGATCTGCGGTAGTGGCTGAGGTCCCAGGAGAGGCCGAGGCCATGGAGCAGACCAGCGCTGAGGCCGTGGCAGCGGGAGAAGAGCCCATGCAGACCGAGTGTCAGGGAGAGCTGGGTGAAGAGGGAGCCATTAGGGTTGTTGCCATAGATGAAAGTGCAGCCGGTGAGAAGGGCACCATGCTACAGGTTCATGTCGTCATGGAAGCACAGCCAGGTCAAGGAGATCAGGCTGAGGTAAGGAACTTTTTGGCAAGTCACCTTTATTTATTTAGTGCATTATACAGTATAGATTAATTATTACTGGCTCACAGTAATAAACAGTTAAATCACAGAAATAAAGATGCAAACTTTAAAAATGAAACATTATAATTCTTCTGTAAAGCAGTTTTACAGATAATAGTGTCAAGTTCAGCTGGCAGTTCAGTGTTGATTCAGTTCAGCAAATATGTGAAGTTGATCAGTTATGACGAGTTCAGTTAAGCTATAAGCAGCTCTACAGAAGGCAAGTGTCGTTATTCAGCTCGAGTCAGTTCAGTGTTGATTCAGTTCTGTTCAATAAGTGTCAATGTCGCATTATCCATCCATAATGAAGCAAATTGTAAAGCAGCATTTGTTCAGTTCTAGTTTTGTAACCAAGTGATTTAGAGATGAGTACATATGAATTTTTTGTAAATTGATAGGTATTGCTTTCATATATTAAGAGCCATATCCTACACTTTTATGCTTCTGTTAGTCACTCTTTCACCAAAACAACTGTAATTCAGTTATTTCTGTGCCACATGATTATGGCGTTATTTTACTGCCAAATGTCGAGAGCGCACTGTTGTAGCGAGAATGTACATTGCTATGATGCGCGAATCTCTCCGCTCGTGCGCGAATTTCCTTTGCTCTCGCACTAAACCGGACGCGCACTCTCAGATATGCGCTGCTCTCACCCAGAGAGTGTGCGCGCACTTAAAATGTGCCCGTGTGCGCGCTCAAACTGTGTACTTTGCACTCGCAAATCTCTCCGTGCTCTTGCGCTAGAAAGGAATTCTTTTCGCACCTGGATTAAACGTTGTCAAAAGATATCAACAAATCAGAATTCCATGACTGACCGATTAAAATGCTACGTGAAATCTAATTAGCTGGAATTCTTTTGACAATCAAAGATGGATCTTTAATTTCGTTACAATTTAATATTTAGTCATATTAATCAAAAGTATATTAGAAATGGCTGGGATTGGGGTGCTTGGATGATTTGTGCAAATAAATAACCTAGTAATCTGTCTGTCTAACTGGTTGGTCAAACCCCTCTATAACACAATAACTGCTGTGATATAATCGCTGTTTGGACATTTATTGGGAGTTTTTTTTCATCCAGAGTTTGTTTTCAGTTCTGATTTTAGTTAGATTTTTATTTTTATTTTTTCATGAAAACACACTTCATATTAGCTACACATTCAATGGCATTCTCCTCTAAGACTGAATTTACAGTTATATGACAGTTACAGCAGTTACATTGTCTGCAAATTCATTAAACCCATAGAATATAATGATGTTATGACAAATATGAGAAATTCTTTATGGTGGTAGGGTAGGCCTACAGGGCTCTACGTTTACTTTTCTTTTTAAAAAAGTTTACTTAAAAAATTTAGGAGCACGTTCAAAATTTTAGGAGCAACTTCTAATCAATAATCCAAAATTTTATCAAAAAGTAGCCTTTCCATTACGAGGTGATATTTGACTCCTCTAACTTTATTAAAATTGTCATCTTTTGTCAAATTCTTACAAAAAATATATTTTATAAGCTTTTTGAAAATTGTAATTAAAATGACAGAATAAGAACAAGTAGAATAAAAAATATAAATTACCAATTAAATGAAATCAGTATTAACAAAATTAATTGGTGGCACAGAAGAACACAAAAGTGGCTTGGTGTACTTTCAGACATTTAATGAGGCTCAGAGGTGGCATGAGTGCAATTAAATCCATAATTTCATGATGAGATTAATGTTTTAAATATAACATTTTGAATATAGATATATTAAATGATTTAAATAACTGAAAAGATGCTTTAAAAATGAAACAAACTGCCAGCAGGTGGCAGTAAGTCACTGATTTTTATCACTGAATCATTCATTCAATTGATTAATTCGAACGGCTGATTCATTCAGGAATGAAGCAAGTGACTGTCTTTATGAATGGGTAATCATGAATCACTGACTCACTAGATTCGTTCAGAAACGCACGTTCATTCATAAACGAGACACCGCTGTGTTTGAATGGAGATGCGCAGCGGCTCCGCTGTGTCTTTGTTTGAAACTATTAACTTCGAATTGTATTGTATTAAATCAGTTATCACATTTACAAACTCCCTTAAAAATCATTAAAGGCATTAAAGGGTCTTAGTTCATTTCGATCTCACATTTATAATCAACGAAGCTCTCTACACTGCACAATGAATCTCTAATTTACACCCTATCTACACTTTGCTTATGAAAGGATTCATGAGATATGTCTGTGATACATTACTCAACGCTGCAAAAACACGTAGAAACATTTGAAGCTCCCCTGAGCGCAATCACAAGTATGATGATGATCGGGTCAGTCGCACAGGTGCTCCTAAAACATTTTTCATAGTCGCACGCAGTAGTTTTC
>NW_015632978.1:1269140-1274231 GCF_001515625.1 Sinocyclocheilus rhinocerous
GCTGATTCATTCAGGAATGAATCAAGTGACTGTCTTTATGAATGGGTAATCATGAATCACTCACTGACTAGATTAGTTTAAAAAACCCCGTTCATTCATAAACGAAACACCGCTGTGTTTAAATGGAGATGCACGCTGTGTTTGAATGGAGATGTGTCTTTGTTTTAAACTATTTTCGACGACGAAATAGAGCAAAATCAGACAATAGTGTTTGTAATCAACGAAGCTCTCTACACTGCACAATTAATCTCTTATTTACACCCTGTCTACACTTTGCTTATGAAAGGATTCATGAGATATGTCTGTGATACATTGCTCAACGCTGCAAAAACACGTAGAAACCTTTGAAGCTCCCTCAGCGCAATCACAAGTATGATGATGAAAAATTTTCATAGTCGCACGCAGTAGTTTTCAGTCGCAAATGCCTCATTCCTAGCCATTTATAATATACATTTGATTAATATGACTAAATATTATTAAATTGTAAAGAAATTGCAGATCCATCTTTGATTGTCAAAGGAACAGGTGCAGTTCCCTCTTAGCCAATTAGATTTCATAGCATTTTCATCGGTCAGTCGTGGAAGTCTGATTGGTTGATAACTTTTGACAAGGTTTAGTCATTAGTTTAGTTATTATTGTGTTATAGAGGGGTTTGACCAACCAGTTAGACAGACAGATTACTAGGTTATTTATTTGCACAAATCATCCAAGCACCCCAATCCCAGCCTATTTCTAATATACTTCTGATTAATATGACTAAATATTAAATTGTAACAAAATTAAAGATCCATCTTTGATTGTCAAAAGAATTCCAGCTAATTAGATTTCACGTAGCATTTTAATCGGTCAGTCATGGAAGTCTGATTTGTTGATAACTTTTGACAACGTTTAATCCAGGTGCGAAAATCTAATATACATTTGATTAATATGACTAAATATTATTAAATTGTAAAGAAATTGCAGATCCATCTTTGATTGTCAAAGGAACAGGTGCAGTTCCCTCTTAGCCAATTAGATTTCACGTAGCATTTTCATCGGTCAGTCGTGGAAGTCTGATTGGTTGATAACTTTTGACAAGATTTAGTCATTAGTTTAGTTATTATTGTGTTATAGAGGGGTTTGACCAACCAATTAGATAGACAGATTACTAGGTTATTTATTTGCACAAATCATCCAAGCACCCCAGTGCGCGCACACTCTCAATCTCGCGCATCATAGCAATGTATTTTCGCGCTTTTAACATTTTAAGGGGTCATATGATGTTGCTAAAAAGAACATTATTTTGTGTATTTGGTGTAATGAAATGTGTTTATGCGGTTTAAGGTGAAAAAAACACATTATTTTCCACATACTGTACATTATTGTTTCTTCTCTATGCCCCGCCTTTCTGAAACGCGTCGATTTTTACAAAGCTCATACTTTAAAGTCTTTGTCAATTGTCACTTTGTAAGTCTCCTGTCACCTTTAATCAGTTTATTGCATTTTTGCTGAATAAAAGCATTAATTTCTCTTGTGCAAATAATAAACAATTCCCTGTGCTCTCCATACAGCAGATGGAGGCCGGTGTGGAGGGCGCAGAAACGATGAGTCTCGCCGCTCAAGATTCAGAAGCCCTCGCTCTGCCCCAGGAGCTGATGTCTGCAGAAGGACAGCAAACCACCCTCATGGTGACCGGACTGACTCCAGAGGAGCTGGCTGTGACAGCAGCGGCTGAGGCTGCAGCACAGGCTGCGGCTACAGAAGAAGCGCAGGCCCTTGCCATCCAGGCTGTCCTACAGGCGGCTCAGCAGGCTGTGCTCAGTAAGTGTACGAGAGACTGCCGTATGTGTTATGATGTACACAGTAGGGCTTGAATTCTCAGCTTGGCTTGACTTTGTCTCAGGTGAGGGAGACGCAGGTCACGGCGGGCAGCAGTCCACCACCATCCCTATAGTGTTGACTCCGCAGGAGCTCGCTGCTCTGGTTCAGCAGCAGCAGCAGCTCCAGGAGGCGCAAGCGGCCGCAGCCCAGCAGTTAGCTGCTGAAGCAGCCGCAGCTGCACTGCCCACCGAAGGCTTGGCACCAGCAGACAGTCTCAACGACCCAGCATCTGAGAGCAACGGCCACGAGATGACAAGTGCTGTTGCGGTAGCTGTGGCCCGTCTCCTTCCACGTACTTCTGCAGCGAGTATGAGATGTTTGTTTTTGTTTTTAAATTATAATTTTTAATGGTGCAAAGTCTGCAAACAAAAATGCTTGGTGACACTTTACAATACCGTCCCATTTCACACACAAAAAAATGAAAATTTGTTGAAAATGTACTCACTTAGGCCATTCAAGCTGTAGATGAGTTTGTTTCTTAATCATAACAGATTTGGAGAAATGTGGCATTGCATCACTTGCTCAGCAATGGATCTCTGCAGTGAATGGGTGCCGTCAGAATGAGTCCAAACAGCTGATAAAAACATCACAATAATCCACACGACTCCAGTCCATCAGTTAATGTCTTGTGAAGTGAAAAGATGCATTTTATCAGCTGTTTAAAGTCTCTCACTCTGACGGCACCCATTCACTGCAGAGGATCCATTGGTGCTAAATTTCTCCAAATCTGTTCTGATGAAGAAACAAACACCTTTTGTTCTCTGCTTGCATGAGGGTGAGTATATTTTTAGCAACTTTACATTTTTGGGGTGAATTATTTCTTTAAATGATGTAGTTAACTAACAAACGGAACCTTGTTGTAAAGTGTTACCAAATTAGTTAAGGTGTTTTTTTCTAATAATTTAGTTTTATGATCAAATCTGCTGGTTTTTAGTGCATGCTAAAAATGCCTTTCTTTTGCTGCAGCTCTAGCCCCATCAATTACTTTTGCACCATCTCAGCCGATGGTGGTCGCCAGTCCAGCCAAGATGCAAGCGGCCACTGCTTTAGCTGAGGTGGCCAATGGGATTGAATCAGCAGCTGGGGTAAGTTTACTGGTGGCACATGATTTGAACGAATGCATCGATATCCATTTCAGACATTAACTTTGAGACTATTTTTCAACCATCTCTATTTATCGTAGAAGCAAGAAGCTCCTCCAACCGTTGTAAAGCCACCAGTGAAGAAAGAGAATCAGTGGTTTGACGCTGGAATCGTTAAGGTCACAAACATGGTTGTCACGCACTATTATGTGCCAGCAGATGATTCAGCAGTTACTGATGTAAGTAATGATTAAGTTGCTGTTTGCTGCAATTCAACTAAAACGTCTTTTGGTAAAGGAAGTGTTATTTAGGACTAATTGAAATCGACTTTAGTGGTAGCTAAATATATTTTGCCAAGGCCAGTAAGTTTGGCACTTTGGCTGATATGATTTGGAAGCAGGATTTCATTTTGACAGTTCTGAGAGCTTCATTAGTTTATGTTCTCTGTTTAACAGTTCTATTTTATAATAGAAAAACAAACTACAATATTTTCATAGAATGTCAGCATTTGACAAATACAGCTTTATATCAATATCTAATGAACTGTTACTCGTGTCATAATCACTGTGTACTGTATATAAAATTAGTATTATCTGGTCTTTCTTGAGAAAAAGATTCTATGTCCGCATCTGCATTTAAAAAGAAGAGAGAGAGAGAATCCATATTAGTTGACCTAATCCACTAATCATCTTTTTTACTGTGACGTTGCAGGATGATTCTGGCGCAATCCCAGACTACAGCCAAATGAAAAAGATCGAGCTTTCTCCCGGCACTGCATACAAGTTTCGCGTGGCCGGTATCAACGCGTGCGGCCGCGGGACGTTCTCCGAGGTCTCTGCGTTTAAGACCTGCTTGCCTGGCTTCCCTGGAGCCCCGTGTGCCATCAAAATCAGCAAGGTTGCTCACTGCAAATGACTTGCGTTTGGTCTGCATGTGGGTTAATCTTGGTGACTAAAATAGTTTTTCCTCCCCCATTAGAGCCCCGATGGTGCTCACCTGACCTGGGAGCCTCCTTCAGTGACGTCGGGGAAGATCATTGAGTATTCGGTGTATCTGGCCATCCAGAGCTCACAAACAGTCGAGGCTAAAGCGTCTTCTCCAGCTCAGCTTGCCTTTATGCGGGTGTACTGTGGGCCCAACCCGTCCTGCCTAGTGCAGTCATCTAGTCTCTCCAACGCCCACATCGACTACACCACCAAACCCGCCATCATCTTCCGCATCGCCGCACGCAACGAGAAGGGCTACGGCCCTGCAACACAAGTCAGGTGGCTACAAGGTGAGGATATTTTGTTTTTTGTTGGCTGGACCCTTTTGACAGACTGTGGTAATGTATTTCCACAGTTATTAACATTGTAAATATATATGTGACCCTGGACAACAAAACCAGTCATAAGGGTCAATTTTTTTAAATTGAGATTTATACATCATCTGAAAGCTGAATAAATAAGCTTTCCATTGATGTATGGTTTAGGATAGGACAATATTTGGCCGAGATACAACTGTTTATAAATCTGGAATCTGAGGGTGCAAAAAAATCACCTTTAAAGTTGTTCAAATTAAGTTCTTAGCAATGCATATTACTAATCAAAAATTAAGTTTTGATATATTTACGGTAGGAAATTTACAAAATATCTTAATGGAACATGATCTTTACTTAATATCCTAATGATTTTTAGCATAAAAGAAAAATCGATAATTTTTACACATACAATGTTTTTTTGGCTATTGCTAAAAATATACCTGTGCGACTTATGACAGGTTTTGTGGTCCAGGGTCACACACACACACACATACATATATATATATATATATATATTATTAGGGCTGTGCGATTAATCAAAATCGAATCGAAATCGTGATTTGAGACGTTGCGATTTGCTAATCGCAAAGCCTGCAATGTGGATGCGATATTACTCTGTTCCAGAGCATATGCATGACTGCCAGCCTTGAGTTGCAGTCTTACTTGCCCTGGGCAAGAGTGAGCGCACCTCCGTTCTCCCCAATCAGCACTGCTCTAGCTGCACAACACCGCTGTATGCTGCATGAAAGAGCGTGTGCACTCTGATGTAAACAAGCACGGACGAGAAGCACATGGCGGAACATGTGAGAGACGCTCTGGATGAAAGCGCACTTTCACTCTCTGACAGCA
>NW_015632978.1:1274278-1277855 GCF_001515625.1 Sinocyclocheilus rhinocerous
TTAACTTTATACATTTTTCTGTATTGCTTTATTGCATTTAAATGTTCAGTTATTTTTGTTATAAGAAAAAAGTTATTAAACCTGTTATACTGTATTATGACAGCACTTTTTAAAACTAAATTTCAATATCGTGATTATACCGCATACCGTGATGAAAGCATTAGCAATTAATCGTAACGTGAAAATTTGATACCGGCATATCTCTACTGGAGAATAAAAGATACATTCTTAGATGTTTTTGTTAGTACGTGAACGTTATTTTACACATTTTATCTCCCCAACAGATTAATTTGAAATAAGTTTATAATGCATGTTGGCTATTCCCAATTCAGAAGAGCGCACACACAGCCTGTGTCTGTGAATGCTTCTCATACTCGCTCCTCTCTGCCCCACGCGGCGCGAATACCGCGTCGGCTCCGCACCGCAAGTCTTCACGAGCGCATCTGGCAGTATGGATGAGGCTTGACGCACGCGCGCAACCTGTGTCGACTCGCGCCTGGCTCCGCGTTTAAAACGAATGTAAATTCAGTCTAACTGCTTGCTAATTTCACTTGGATGAAATAAAACATTCAGCACATTTTCCACTTGCTCTTAAAATCCCAAATACTTAAAATGAATAAATCAATGTAATACTTTAATAATTGACTTAAGAAATACAGTTCATTTATAAAAAATAAACAAATATTTTCTGTGAAATTAAGTTAATTCTGTAAAAGTAGTTATACCATTATAATCTTGCCTGATGAAGAAACAAACAATAGAACCCCTCCCAAAACACAATAAAAAATGTAATGGATTTCAGGGTTATAATGGGAATTTGTTTGGTTTTAATGTAAACTATAATGGTGTCTATTTGATGGATTCTATTGGTGGGATGTAATCTGGCAGATGGCAACCAATAGAACAACAGTAATTCCTATTGGAATAATGCCCAAAACAAAAAGGAATTTTGTAATGGTTTAATGGAAACTATAAGAATTTCTGTGATAGTTTCTATTGTTTTTTTCAGCAGGGTAATGATACCCATACTGTGCTGCACATTATTGGCAATATTGAGCTGAAGCTTGACTTTGCAAATTTAAAATCGCAAATCAAATCGCAATCGCAATATCTATCAAAAAAAAAATCGCAATTTGATATTTTCCTCCAAATCGCACAGCCCTTATATATATATATATTCAGTTTTAAACGTTCATTTATAAAACTTAAACATTTAGGTCTGCCATATTTTAATTTTGCGAGAGAATGATTTTTATTAGGGCAAACTTTGAAGGACTAGATGAAAAGCTTTTCATTACAGGTACATTTAAAAATATTTTATAAAAGAGTTTTATACAGTTATAAGTGTATACAAAATGTAGTTATATTTTTGTAAAGTGTTTTTCTTTTATTTTTATAAAAATATAACCATTTAACCATTTTATCTTATTATAATTTATTGTATTTTTTTTATTATATTTTGTTACTTTTGTGCATTTTATTTAAAATTTTTATATAAAAGTTTTTAAATTTAAATTATAAAAATAAATGTTGAATTTGTATCTGCCATGTAATAGCCTATAAAGCTGATATGGCAATACATTTAAAAACAACCATAACACTATGCTAATACTAATGCTGTTGTGGATTTTTGCTATTGAAACAAATATGAAGCAAAAAATATATTTGTTGCTTCTATTCATTAAGTTTACCCAACTATGACAATGACTTCTGAGAACCCTGGAAATGTGAAACGGGTGTATTTAAAGATCTTTAAGCTATGGAATGGGTTTTGTTTTATTAATTTTATTCAAATATGTTTGCAGAAACCAGTAAAGATGGCTCTGCGGCCAAACCTGCAGCAAAGAGGCCGGTCTCGTCACCTGATATGTGAGTTTGTGGCCATTATACCTTTCAAAATGAACCGTACCGATCTGTATACCCAACCTAATATGTTGCTTTACCCGTTCAGGAAAGGCGCTGGTCCAAAGAAGGCCAGACCTGACCAGTGAGAGCTCACCGTGACCCTTAACCCCACCCTGTTTATGAGCTGAACCATGACTGAACTCCACCTCCTGCTTCCACTTCTCACCCCATTCCATCCTCTGCAATGATCCGGAAGGAAACTGCAACCAAAAATAGGAAACCTCGATAGGAAAACCTTTCCGTTTCCGTTTTTGAGAAATCCGCTCCCATCACTGGACATGTTGGTGCCATGGACGCCTAATTTCCAACAGTATTTTTTTTAAAAACCATAAATGTTCCTCCTCCGAAGCACATACATTTGCTTTTCCTGACAATTTTGTGTAAAGAGATTCCGACAGCAGTGTTCAATCTAGTTATAACTGTATTATAAGATACTCACTCTTTGTTTTCCTCCCTTGATATTCATTTATTTTTAAGCTTATTTCAATACAAGCAATAGATAACAGAAAAATCACTTTGCTCTTCTCAGTTTGTTGATGTTTTCATTATTTGGGCAAGTCTGTATATTTCAACCGCGTGCTGAAAGGAGACGGAGATATGGAGGAGGGAGTGCGGACGGCGAAACGAAGCAGGGGAAACGCATCGAAATCAAATGAAAACGGACAGCACTTGGTGATGCTTGTGAGGGAAAAGACTCGGTTCGTTTGGAGAATCCGTAATTATTCATTCACTTCGAGTTCAGTAGCCTGTTTTGCATCACTGTGTGTTCATACATTTGCTGTGAGGGTCAATTGAGGACCGCAACGCTGAAGACTAAAAGGACTTCGATCCATGTAGATGAAAAGCATACTACTTGTGCATTGCATCAACTAGATCTTGTATAAAGAGAGAGAAAATCCCCAAAATAGTAAATGGTGATACAGGAGTTCTTTGTGTGTGGTTTATTTTTGAATTTTTTTTTTTTTTTTTTTTTTTTATAGGTGCTAACATGACTACCAGTCAAATAGTATGACTAAATAATTATTATTGAATATTATGATTATTTAGCAATATATATTTAACTTATTTTAACACGTTGAAGTTGGCTTCTTCCCTGGCTATCTTGAGGGGGGCGGTGCCCCAGCGCCCCCTATTGACCAGCCGCCACTGAGGGAATGTTGAATGGCGTCGTGTGGGAACGTAATGACGTGTGCCATTAATCGATCTATGTAAACAGAAACATGAAAGGAATATTCTAAAAGCAACTCATGTAAACACCTTAATAATATTGTCTTATACAGAATAAGGTAGGCTAAATAATTAGATTACTGATGTCCATGTAAACATACTCATTGTTGCAGCTGTGGTCGCACTGTGAGTTTGATGGGTTGAAAGCACAAGGTAAAGCTGTTTTTGATGTAACTTTTCAAACATGAATATAAGATAAGTCATGAATATAAGTCATTTATTGAACTGGAACAGCCTACTGATCGTTTTCTTCCCACAGATTCCCATTGGCTGCTCCTGTCACGTCCTAAAACATTTTCTGAATGTTTTTGAAGATTTTATGATTGTAAAAGACTGATTTGGCATTGAATATATATATATATATATATATATACACACACATATATATATATATATACATATACATATATATATACATATACATATATATATACATATACATATA
>NW_015632978.1:1280042-1303390 GCF_001515625.1 Sinocyclocheilus rhinocerous
TTTTTTTTTTTTTTTTTTTTATAATAAGAAAAGGTCTTTCCTTCTCATGTATTTGTGCTTCAGGGCGCAGTTTTAAACCTCACACCTCTCCTCAACATGTTAACTGCTCATCCCTGTAGTCTCCATGCTTGTGGATTTGACATGCGGGCCACAGTGTTTCCCGTTCATGAATGATTTCACCTTTATTTTGGGAACTGTAGTGTAAAATGTATGTATTTGTTCTAAACAATGACCCACTTTTGAGGCTTTCTCCACCCAACTTTTTACTTTCTGGCATTTATAGAAGCCTACTGCAGAAAAAGATTATTTTATTTTTATTTCCCTCTTGTCATTAGTCTGTAGTTCCTGTATGTTTACTTTTCTGAATCTCACGTTTCTTTTTATACGCTTGGTTTTGTGAGTTGGTAGATATGAATTGGGATTCTTCTCAAGCTGTGCGGCAAAAGTTTGAACCATTTTCATTCTCTGCTTCGGACTCTTTGGACTTGTTATGGATGCAGGCCTGTGTAAATGCTAAATTGGTGGAAAGTAAGGAGAGGTTTTGATTGGAATGTCTTTTTTGAATGGAAGTTGGAAACAGTTTGTTCCTGTTTCTAGTGGTTGGGAAATGTTGCAGATGGATTATTGGCTTAGCCAGAGTTTGAACTCAGTTGTAAATTAGTTCTTTCACGTAGCAAGACATAAAACAAAACTCTTTGCCTTTTTTATATAATTATCTGTAACAAAATGTTTTTACATGTTGTCATCTATTGATTGCTTTTTGTGTCTTGACATAAAAGTAATGGAATTCTGTCTCTGTGTTCATTTGTCTTGTTTTGCCTGCATTTTTGTTGCTTTGTTGTGTTGCTGATGGTGTCTGATGGTCTTGTCTTCTGAGAAATGTAATGTACAAGAAATATAGATGACCAGCAAGAGATTAAAGATTATTTGTATCAGGAAAAAGAAGATAAATGGCTTTGGGATTTAATTTAACCTCAATATTCTCTTCCAGTACGGTAAGTAAAGTGAAAATGTACTATATTTTTCCCTCAAATGTCTGTAAAATTATACTGTCATTAACAAAGGTTATTTGGCTCATAAGTGTACAGCATGGATTTAGAAAATGGGTAACTCTATACATGTATGAAAATGCATGTATGTATATGCATATAAAAAAACACTGCCCATAAACCTAGGGGCATTTCTTCGCTTCAGAATCATATATATATATATGTATATATGTGTGTGTGTGTGTGTGTGTGTGTGTGGGTATATATGTGTACAGGTTTATATATCCTGGTGGGGACTTAAACCTGAATACACACAGACACATGGGGACTTGTGTCACGGTGGGGACCTAAATTGTGGTCCCCACGGGTACAAAAGCTTATAAATCATACAGAATGAAGTTTTTTGAAAATCTAAAAATGCAGAAAGTTTCCTGTGAGGGGTAGGTTTAGGTGTAGGGTGATAGAAAATATGGTTTGTACAGTATAAAAACCATTGCAATAGAATGGTCTGTACAGTAGAAAAACCATTACGCCTATGGAGAGTCCCCACAAGGATAGCTGACCAGACGTATGTGTGTGTGTCTATACGTATATGTGTATATATTTATATATGTGTGTGTATGTATATGTGTGTATATATATATATATATATATATATATGTGTGTGTGTATGTGTATATACAGTAAGCGCAATCGATTACGATTGGTTCGTCCAGACCAGCGCTGAGAAAAGTAGCAGGTGCCAACTGACATATCCCTTTTTTTTTCATACATGAGCCGTTGAAAAAACTCAACAAATTAAACCAATAATACATAAATTGAAATGGTTGGAAATAATATTTCCGTTTTTGTTAGAAAAATATTGTTTGTCCGTTTTTATTAATGTGGTTGACTAGAGTAAATCAATACGTGGTCGTTTTAAAAATAATTTTGTCTTCGTTCGCTTGCCGTACAGAAACGATCTCCATGGCAACTGCTATTCCCCTCAGCGGAGCAGCATCGGATCTTTACCACAGACAATCACTTCGAAACGATCGTCCTGCTAGCAATTGTTTTCCTCTTGTTTTATTTTAATGTTTTTTTCTGTTTTACACAGTTGCTTTGCTAAATACTTGGCAGTGCGTGAATGGGAATCAAAGACACATTTCTGCTTCGCTAGCCCGCTAACGTTAGTGTGGTAGTAAATTAGTGTAATGGATCAGTACGTTATTCTGGGCAGGATTGGGGAAGGAGCTCACGGAATTGTTTTCAAAGCCAAACACATCGAGGTACGACTGGACTGTTTTCGGTTATCTATATTAATCCTGTGTAAATGACAATAGCTTAGTTATAAAAGCTGAACACTGCGTTATCTGTATTTTCAGACAGGAGAGACGGTGGCTTTGAAAAAAGTAGCTCTGCGAAGACTTGAAGATGGAATTCCAAACCAGGCCCTACGAGAAATCAAAGCCCTGCAAGAGATTGAGGACAACCAATATGTGAGATATACTGACCACTGAAGATTTACAACGTTTTTGTTTAGTAAAGTCAAGATAATCTATTTTTTGCTTAGAACTTGAAGTAACTCTATATCTATGCAACTCACATTCTATGAATAGGGAAGCCCATTTGCTTCACATAATAAAAATGTTTTTGGAAATTCTGACATACTAAGTCATACTTTGGAGATGGAATGAAAATTATGGTAAACTAAGTCATAATTATGGCAAAAATGTGACATGAAAGTCAAAATTATGACAAAAGGTTTAGAATTTAGGGATGAAAGGTCAAAATTATGACATTGTAAGAAAAAGTGAAGACGTCGAAGATCTTGACGAAGAATAAATTTTATTACAGAATAGTAGTGACAAAGTACATGTAGTACCTTGGGTTCAACGGAGTCAGACTGAACCCCGAACATCCTAAGCTCAAACATTTTATACACTTAGAGTTTACCCTCAATGTAAAGGAAGTTGCTCCTGTTGTTACAGCTGTGGTCTGTATGTTAATTAAGTTCTGACACCCCTTTTGTCTGAGGTGGTTCTCAGTGTCCCACAACTGCTCCCATTCTACAATTGGTCACCATTTGCTCAGGATGTGATCATCCCAAGTGATCTACAAACAACATAACTGTTGACTTTCTTCTTCTCTATAATAATTAAGCCATTTTGGGAAATGAGCATGATCAAACATATTGTGGAGTGGAATCTGGGTCGGGGCAGACTATAGATTCTTACAACATACTAAGTCATTATGATTATGAGATCAAAGCCTAAATTATGACAGTCAATTGTGAGATATGAAGTCATAATTGTGAGATGAAATGTTGAAATTGACATGCTAAGTCATTTATGAGATGAAAGTTATGATTTATGAAATGAAAATTATGGCAAAATTATTATTAGTGTTATTTATGAGATAAAAGTCAAAACAATATGACATAAGTTGTAATTATGTTGAGATAAAAAGTTAACATTATAAAACGTTGAAATTATGAGTCATATTTATGATATGAAAAGTTAAAATTATGACATACTAAGTCATGTCAGTCATTTATGAGGTGAAGGGGTTTATTTATGAGATATTTATGAGATTACATTTTATTATTTATATTATTTAGATATTTTATGAGATGAAAGTCAATATTATAACACAAGAATTATCGGTCTTAACTATGACATACCATGGCAAAATTATGACATAAAAAAGTAATATGTACGAGATGAAAAGTCAAAATTATGACATACCAAGTCATCACGACAGTAAATTATGAGGAAAAAAAGTTATGATTTATGAGATAAAAAAATACAACATACTAAGGTGAAATGATGAAAAGTCATTGATAAAAAGTTGAAATTGTGACATACTATGTCATAATGACAGAAAGTCATATTTATAAGATGAAAGTCAAAACTATAACATAAGGTTGAAATAATAAAAAGTCATAACTATAACAAAAAGTCAAATCTTTTGTCACGGTTATGACTTTTTATGTCATAATTTCAACTTTTTGTCATAATTGTGATTTTTTTTGTGCCATTTTGATTTACTATTTGATTTATAGTTTCATTATTTGATCTCATTATTTTATTCATATTTTGATCATCTCCATAGGTGGTGAAGCTGAAGGACGTCTTCCCCCACGGTACAGGCTTTGTGCTGGTGTTTGAGTACATGTTGTCAGATCTGTCAGAAGTCATTCGGAATTCCCAGCGTCCTCTCACCGCATCCCAGGTCAAAGGTTACATGATGATGCTGCTGAAAGGAGTGGCTTTCTGCCACGAGAACTCCATCATGCACCGGGTGAGACTGTGTTCCTGATGCCATTACATTTGTCCTTCACTGTGATCTGTCCTATATATGTGCTTCACATGTATTTGTGCGTAGGATCTGAAGCCTGCAAACCTTCTAATCAGCTCGACGGGTCACCTGAAGATCGCTGACTTCGGTCTGGCCAGGCTCTTTTCCAATGAAGGAGTTCGTCTGTACAGTCACCAGGTGGCCACCAGGTGATCATTTACTAGAGCTTCTGTCATGCTAGCATTGAGCTCCATTGGTCCTAACAGTGAGTTTCAGCTACAACATAGATCATATGTGACCCTGGAGCACAAAACCAGTCTTAAGTCGCTGGGGTATATTTGTAGCAATAGCCAAAAATACATTGTATGGGTCAAAATTATCGATTTTTCTTTTATGCCAAAAATCAGTAGGATGTTAAGTAAAGATCATGTTCCATGAAGATATTTTGTGAATTTCCTACCGTAAATATATCAAAACTTAATTTTTGATTAGTAATATGCATTGCTAAGAACTTCATTTGGACAACTTTAAAGGCGATTTTCTCAATATTTAGATTTTTTTTTGCACCCTCAGATTGCAGATTTTCAAATAGTTGTATCTCGGCCAAATGTTGTCCTATCCTAACAAACCATACATAAATGGAAAGCTTATTTATTCAGCTTTCAGATGATGTATAAATCTCAATAAATAAAAAAAGACCCTTATGACTGGTTTTGTGGTCCAGGGTCACATATGACTAAAAATATTTGTTGTGCTGTGTTTCAGATGGTACAGAGCGCCAGAACTTTTGTATGGTGCCCGGAAATATGATGAAGGAGTTGATCTCTGGTAAGAAATTGTGGAATAATTTTTTCCAGTCACCAACTTTTTTAATGTAATATTTCAGTGTTTATTATAAGTGAACTATCAACTATCAGTTTTATCTATTTCTATCCATTTTACAATGAATTATAATTTCTCTAAGAATAATCCAATGTATTATGGAATTACTGAGTCTTTTTTTTGGAAATTATTTCAGATGAATTAAGATGAACTAAATTGTGTCAGATTTCATAATATTATGAGTACAAATTGTATTCAAATGAGCATCAAGGCAAATATTTAGGTACTTGCTAGTAGTTCATTTTGTGAACTTTCTTTCCTCAAGTGTCCACTAGGTGGCAGTAGTGCCTATTCTACGCTCAGCAGGTGTCTCTGTGTGTCTCTTCTGGCTTGTTTCAGGGCAGTGGGCTGTATTTTTGGGGAGCTGTTGAACAACTCTCCACTTTTCCCCGGGGAGAATGACATTGAGCAGTTGTGTTGTGTGTTACGAGTGCTGGGAACTCCCAACCACAAAGTTTGGCCAGTGAGCTCTCATTTACATTCGCTATGCCTGTTCATCATTAAGTTTAGATTAGAGCAACATGACACACAATGGGTGAACTGTGTGTGAATGTTTTGCCTATGATGATTCAATCTAGGAAATAACAGAACTACCAGACTGCAATAAGATCACGTTTAAAGAAAACCCCCCCATTCCTTTGGAGGAGATCGTGCCTGACACGTCAACGCAAGCTGTGGACCTGCTGAAGAAGTTCCTCGTCTATCCATCCAAACAGAGGATCAGTGCTAGACAGGTGCACATTTGAAGTTCTGTGCAGGTTCATTCAGTCATGTACATCGAATGAGACTCATAATGCCCCGTCTCTCTCCACAGGCTTTGCTCCATCCGTATTTCTTCACAGACCCTCTCCCGGCTCATCACTCAGAGCTGCCCATCCCTCAGCGTGGAGGAAAGCACTCCAGACCGCATGCAACCCCCTTATGAATTCACAGTGGATCGACCTTTACACGAGAGCTTGGTGGACCCCAGTCTGATCCAGAGACATGCGCGGAGCTGTTTATGACAGCGGTATGAGCAGAAATGTAGGGCTTTGTACTTTGTTTCACACCAGGAAGTGGCCCATTAAGTCATACACATTTATTTCATTTTTTAAGGACAATGAAAAAAGAAATAACATGTTTAAATTATATGTTATACAGGAATAGGCTATATAATGTTTAAATTTGGCTGAATATACTTTTAGTGAACATGTCTAGCTTTATTTTTCTGTTATATGTGTTTAAATTTCATCAAATATTTTCAAGAAATTATCGCTTATTAATAATCAATACGCAAAAAGTCATAATTATGACAAAAAGTCAAAACATTTGTCACAATTATGCTTTTTTTTGTCATTATGATTTACCAAAGCATGATTTGTCATTTCTTGAGGATGAAATTAAATAAAATAAATGTGCAAATTATTTATTATAATGCTCTATTATACAGGTTATATAGTGTTTCCGTTTTGCTGAGTATACTTTTAGTAAACTTTCAAATGGCCTAGATTTACTTTTTTGTGATAGGTGTTTAAATTTCTAATAAAGATTTTTTTAAAGGAATAATCAATTATGGGATGCAAATTATGACATACTAAGACATTGTCAAGTTTATGAGATGAAAGTCAAAAGTATAAGTCATAATTATGACAAAAAGTCAAAACATTTGTCATAATTTTGACTTATAATGATTTACCAAAGCATGATTTGTCATTTGTTGATGATGAAAAAAGAAATAAAATATTCAGATCATTTTTTATAATGCTCTATTATACAGGAATAGGTTATATAATGTTTCAGTTTTGCTGATCATAGTTTTAGTGAACTTTCAAACGGCATGTCTAACTGTATTTGTATATACATATTTCCGTTTCGATTTACATGCAATAAGTTACAGTACACATGCTAGAGGAGTAGCCTATTTGACTTGATATCATCTCAAGCTGTTTTACTCACTTCACTTCAGAGGAATTGTAAAATGAGAATGGGAAAAAAATTATTCTTCCTTTTTCCTCAACAACCATTAACCTTATCGTTTCACACCAGCCGGTGTAAATGAACTGGTTTGGGTTTTATTCAGTTAGGCGCAGCTTTATATGGTAACGGATGTACCAGAACAGGTTTGGTCATGTAGTTTAGTGCCAACACTCTTCAGAGCACCATGTTTTTGCATCGCCAGGTAACTAGTTTTAAATCATACACTACCATTCAAACATTTGGGGTCAGTTAGATTTTTTTCAAAGAAATTAATACTTTTATTCAGCAGGGATGCATTAAATTGATCAAAAGTGACAGTGAAGACATTTATAATGTTACAAAGATTTCTATTTCAGATAAATGCTGTTCTTTTGAACTGAAACAGACGTATCCACAAAATATGAAACAGCACAACTCTTTTCAACATAATTATAAGAATAAGATAATTATAAGAAATGTTTCTTGAGCAGCAAATCAGCATATTAGAATGATTTCTGAAGAATCGTGTGACACTGAAGACTGCAGTAATGATGCTGAAAACTCAGCTTTTTCATTACGGGAATAAATTACATTCTAAAATATATTCAAATAGAAAACAGCTGTTTTAAATAGTAACAACATTTAACAATTTTTCTGCTTTTACTGTATTTATGATCAAATAAATGCAGCCTTGGTGAGCATAAGAGACTTCGGTCACACTTTATTTGAAGGTGTCCTTGTTACAGTGTAATTATACATTTAAGTGCTGAGTAATATTATAATTAACTACATGTAGGCCTACTTACTATATGGTTAGGGTTTGGCTTGCATGTAATTATGCATAATTTATTGTTATTACAATAGTAAGTACATGTAACATGTAACAAGGACACCTTCAAATAAAGTGTTACCGAGACTTCTTTCAAAACAGTAAAAACATCTTACCAGCTTAAAACTTCTGAGCATTAGTGTACATCCCCTGTTATATAGTTAATAATAATAGGGAAACATTCTACCTTTCAAATGATCGTTACATTGTTGAAAAGCTGTGAAGGAAACTAGTCTTATCACCGAACATGCAAACAACTAGTTTCTATTAATAGTGCGTAAAGCAGTTCTGTCCTTGTTTTATAGCTTAGATTATTTACTTAATTACTGAATTACTTTTTTTCATTTCACTTAATTACTTTAACCACTAACTCAGTCATAGTGGTGAATCATTTCACACAACCTCAAAGGTGGTGGTGGCAAATACTGTAACTTGAATAAATCTTCAATTAACATAGACATGATAGTGCAGTTAGGGCACATAAACTCCAAACCAGGATTTTTGTTCTGTTGTAGTCTGTTAAAAATGTCATACTTTACATTTTTTTAGCTGAATGACAGACACTCTCTAACACACAGCATCATTCACCGCTCTAATTTCCCTTCTGACTGAGCAAACAATGGGAAAGAAAACGGTACGTTTTGATTAACAAATGACTTTCACAGCCCTGCTCTGTGTGCATGTGGTCAGGCTGGATGTCTTTAGAATGATTGCAGCATTTGTCTCTATTTGCATTAGTGCAATCCGCTCAACTGCCCTCTTGTGTTACATATTAACCTGCGCTTTGCATCTATCATTGGCTCCACTTTCCCTTTTGTTCCATCAGTGGTTTGGCTTTTATCAAGATTTTTTTTATGTTGGTTATAATTCATCAAATTTAAAGCAAGTTTAGTTAAAGGGATTGTTCACACCAAAATAAATACTGTTATTTGCTAATATCTTATTGCTAAAATATCTTGTCAGAGATTGTCAAAATTTGGAAAGACATGAGAGTGAGTAAATGATGGCAGAATTCATATAATAATTGCTCTATATTGTATTTTACCTTTTATATATATATATATATATATATATAAAACAAAGAAAAAAATTGAGAATTTACTCAAATGTATATTTGATTCAACTTCCACATAGAAACCTTTCTGTGTGTTTTAGCAGATCTGAGTATTTGATTTTGGTCATTTTACTCTTTGCATATTTGTAATTCTCATTTGCAGTGCAGACTGATGTGGGATATTTCCAGACTTTTTTGTGCATTTGTACTCATTTCGGCACCACTTTTGCTGAAGCTGACCTGTCTTTGGCTCCGCCCACTGTCCCCACATGTCTAACCTCAATCACCCACAATGCCAGAGCACAGAAACCTTCACACATAAAGTTCTGCCCCATCAGCGGCGCTCATCTTCATCGCAGACACCTGTCCTGAAGACTGAAGAGATAAGCTCAGGTATGCCACTTTACAATCAGATCTACATTACCATATCTACAGCTGCATTAGCAAAGCAAACAATGCAAGTGATGCTTATCATGTTTTTAGAGTCATTTGATTCTAAATGTAATTTCTGTTAAATGGACAGGCGAGACTGTCATTGCTGTTGTGATTTGTCATGCACTTTGCTATGTGAAAGTATGGGTTTTGTGAGAATATGATTTGAAATGTAAATATGGTCTTGTGCACATATAATAAATGTTATTACGATTGATTTCCAAAGATATAATGTTCTTCTGAAATGTATTTCTATGTGGTCTCTTACAACTTTTAACTGAAGATATTCTATTGCAGTTATTGAAACAAATAATAGTTTAGACTGTAACTGATACACTTAATGCAAAAAAAAAATCCTCATTGTACTACACTTTAACATGCTACTGCAGAATATATATATATATATATATATATAAATGTGTGTGTAAAAAGTTCCTGACAGACATGGAGACCTCCGTTGAACAGGCTCGCTGGGTTTCCTCCTCCATGGCATCATCAGAGGTGATGCCCTCTTACCCAACTGACTCCAGTTATATGGTCCACACTGAAGAGGGTTTGATGTTCCCCTGCAGTGATGCCGATTACAGCAGCCTGCCCTCTTTGTTCAGCAGCCCGATCCATGGCTGTCCATCTGGAGCTTTTCAAAACAGCCCAGGTACAGGACACAGAACACTGTATTATGGCAGTATCACATGGTACTTTGATATACACTACCTACCATTCATCCAATCGCTGTGAGATTTTTAAATGCTTTTGAAAGAGAAGCATCTTATTCTCACCGTATTTGATAAAAAAAAACAGTAATATTGTGAAATATCATTTCAATTTAAATATCACTATTTTCTGTTTTGATATATTTTGAAATGCAATTTATTCCTGTGATGAAAAGCTGAATTTTCAGCATCTTTGATTTGCTGTTTTAGAATAGAAAGTTAGAAAATACAGCATTTATTTAAAATAGAAATCTGTTGTAACATTATAAATGTCTTTACTGTAATTTTTGATGAATTTAATGCATTCTTCGTCGATAGAAGTATTAATTTCTCTAAATACGTTTACATCATACTTTTAAGAACTATGCCATAATATTAGCATGTCCAAAATGTACTGTGCTGCCCTATGAAGTAAAAAGCCAATAAATAATATAACAAAGACCCTCTAGTACAGAGAAAATATATGTAAGCCAAAACTTGTACTTCAGTATTTAAAAGGTAATTTACAATGCATTACAGTCATTTTGATGCACCTAGATGTTAAGCTAAAAATCAGTATCTTAAAACTTGGTTTTAAAGTTGTTTGACATCTTCAGCAATGGTTATATTTAAAATGTATGGCTAAAGGCTGTGTTTTGTCTTTTCACAAGGACAAATGACCCTAGCTGTGACCAGTTACACTAAAAAGAATGTCGTTGGCTGTTTTAAGTAAAAGTTGAATTAAAAAAAGTGATTCATTTGTCTCCAGAAACTTGATTTCAGTTCCTTGAAATCAAGTGCCTAACTGAATAAAACCCAAACCAGTTCATTTACACCGGCTGGTGTGAAACGATAAGGTTAATGTTGTTGAGGAAAAAGGAAGAATAATTTTTTTTCCATTCTCATTTTACAATTCCTCTGAAGTGGAGTGAGTAAAACAGCTTGAGATGATATCAAGTCAAATAGGCTACTCCTCTAGCATGTGTACTGTAACTTATTGCATGTAAATCGAAACGGAAATATGTATATACAAATGCAATGTATATTGTTCCTTGAGCTTTCCTTCCTCTCTCCCTCAGTATATCCTGTTTACTCCTCTCCATTCCTCGGAAACCTGTCCTGGCTGGAAAGTTCTAACAGCCCCGCTCTAACCAACCTCTTCCCATCATCCCCATCATCCTGGCACAGCAGTGCGTTTTCTAAGGCATCCTCGTCATCCTTCCACGGCTCCACGGCTCTCTCCTCTGCCAGACCGCCTCGTTCTGCCCTTCACTCCCCTATCCAGCACCAAAAGGAGACCTTCGGTGTGCAGGAGAGTGTGAAAGGAGAGAGGCTGAGTCCTCCTGGAGGTGGGGAGGCGTTTGGCGGTGTGTTTCCCCCCTCAGTGAGCGACTCTTTAAAAACACACTCGCAGTCCCTGCCCCACTACAGTCCCTACGGGAGCTTCACGCAAGACTACAACGGTTCACTTCTCTACACACCCTCGTCCTTCTCACCCAAATTATGCAGCAAGATGACATTCTCTCCTTTAGGTGAGGAAGCATCATAAAGGGCAGATAATGTGGGGTGGTGCTGGAGTTGTGGGTAAAAACACTGCAAAAAGCAATTTTCTTATTCCCTATTTTTGTCTTGTTTTCCAGTACAAATATATTAAGTTTTGTTTTCGGATAAAATTAGCAAAAATGAACTGGCTTTTTGCTCAAAACGGGAAAAAAATATCTGGCAATGTGGTCAGAAAGATAATCTTGTTTTCTATTGGATTAAGTGTATTTTTCATCTTTCTGACCACATTGGCAGAGTTTCTTTTTTTGTTTTAAGCCAAAACTTTTTTCTTTCTTTTTTTTCAGAAAATGACTTAATATTTGATGTCATTTTCCTTCTCAATTAATTGTATCATTGTTTAAGAATGTTTAGATATTTGTACTAGAAAAAACAAAAATACAATCTTTTTTCTGCAGTGAAGTTAAGCAGTTCTAGAGTCAAACCTTTCATGATGTGATCCATTTACTTGGAGCCATACTGTTTTTTTTTATTCCGTTTTTGTTAAATTTGTTATAATATCCAAACAAACATATTTCTCTCCCAACATTTATAATAATTAAATATAATAATAATAAACTCAAAAATGTGAAGTCATGTTAATTTAAAATGACTCAAATCTGTTATATACCTTTATAATGTACTGACAACCACGATAACAATACAGGTGGTAATGAGAAAGCTACAAAATCAGAGTTCATCACAAGTAGCTTTTCTACAAGCTGAGGTAAATACTAACACATATGACACTAAAATAATGCAATAAATATTAATTAACATAAGATGTAGCTTAAAACCCTAATGTACATAACTGGCAATAAAAACTAAGATGAACGAATCAATGAAAAATGTGAGCTGTCACACAGGGAATTCTGGGAATGTCAATTTACAGTTTTTAACTGTAAACTACAAGATGACTTATTCTTTTCACTTCCAAAAATTGTACATTTAACAGTTGTTTACTGTAAAATTACATGAAATTATCATTTTTAGATACAGTTTCACAGTATAGCTTAAGTGAACTTACTGTTAACCAACTAACAGGTTTTTACCCTAGTATTTTTCCTGCCAAAATTGCGATGATTTTTTACAGAGTACAATCTTAAAGTTGAATATTCTTCAGTGGTTCTTTGCAGTACCTTTGCAGAGCACTTTGATGTTACTCTGAAGGTTCTTCAGATCAGCACTTCGGTTTCTGAAATGTATAAAAATCACCAGCACATAAATGGTTTTCTAAAAAACTAAAGAATAAAAGGTCTTTAAACATTCAAATTGAAATCTTAAAGATATTTTTGAGTGTGTGCTTCTGATCAAGCTGGGCAGTGACGTGTAAAATACAGAGTTCTGGCATGAAACTCTAGATGGCGCAGTCCGATAGGTCTAACTCAATCTGACCTAATGACATCATTATCACATAGCACAGCTGATTGGTTTTCTCCTGTATCAGTAGCCAATGAGCTCACTGGTCAATATTCAAAGACCTGGCTTTTGTTTGCTGTAGCAGTTCGCAGCGCACTTCAGAAACCCTCCACCTTCCCCAGCTCCACCTGTATAGATCTGCTACGAGGTGATTCATGTATGCTTTGGGGGTTATTCATATGCGTATATGTGCAGCAGCAGTATTTCCTACATGCTCACAGCAGCATGTTGTGGATGTATTGGCAGTAGCAAGTCTCGGTACACTGCTGCGTAGCAGATCTATTCCGCCAAGACCAAATACATTAACATTGTCATGTACAATACCATGCCAATCCCTCCGAGAGTTGTCATGACAGAACATTATTTCTGATCTTTTGTGGTGGCAGAGCCGCGTGAGTGTGTGAACTGTGGGTCCACTGCAACCCCTCTGTGGCGGCGTGATGGAACGGGACATTACCTCTGCAATGCCTGCGGACTGTACCACAAGATGAACGGACAGAACAGACCCCTCATCCGGCCAAAAAAGAGACTGGTACACCTCTCCCATACTCACTATACTGATAAAGAGAACAAACTTTTAAAAAAGACTGCATTTATTCGATCGAAAATACTATAAAACAGTGAAATATTATTACAATTTAATATAACTGAGATTTGTTTGAAAATTATTTTAACTGTAATTTATTCCTGGGATGCAAAGCTGAATTTTCAGCATCATTATAGTCTTCATTGTCACATGATCCTGCAGAAATCATTCTAATATGCTGATTTGCCGCTACTTATACGTTGAAAACTGTTGCGCTGCTTAATGTTTTTGTGGAAAACGTGATACATTTGGATTCTTTGATGAATAGAAAGTTCAATAGAACAGCATATAGTTCAAATATATTAACAATTTGCAGCATTATAAATGTCTTTGCTGTCGCTTTTGATCAGTTTAAAATGTCCTTGCTGAATAAAAGTATTAATTCTGACACCAACGTTTTAAACACTAGTCTATATAGGATCTATAGACTTTCTGCTATATGATATTTCTCTTTCTGTAGGTCATCAGTAAGCGAACAGGAACTCAGTGTGCGAACTGTCAGACCAGCACCACCACGCTGTGGAGACGCAACGCCAGTGGAGAGCCTGTGTGTAACGCTTGCGGACTCTATTTCAAGCTTCACAATGTGAGCAACTTCACTCATTTCACATGACTTTTTTACTAAAACGTAAAACGAGTGTCATTTTAATATAAAAAGTTGTGTCACTCAAGACTTAGCACTGCAAGAGTGGGAATTGCGGCACACAAACTGCATCCAGCACTACATTTTTGCCCGCATTTGTGCTGTTACCTGATTTGCATGAATTCGTTGTATGAATTGCAATGAAAAAAAAAACATTCATAGTAAATTCCTTCTTGTAGCTCTTTCAAAACATTTCGACATATCCAACATGTCAGCTTCTGACGTACACAACACCGTAAGGGAGCTTTTCAACCAGTTTTTCATTATTCATGCAATTCCATTTGGCCAGAAATTCGGTGTTCTGTGTCTAATACTTCAATCCTTCTCATCAGGTGAACAGACCGCTGACTATGAAAAAGGAAGGCATTCAGACACGTAACCGTAAAGTGTCCAGCAAGAACAGGAAAGGGAAAAGGTTTAGCGCCACAGAGGAGAATCTGTATTTTTCAAAGAATCCTGCGTCTGATCAGCATTTCGACTTGTATTCTCAGAGTCCAGGAGCTCTGGGCGTCTACAGCCACTCTTCCCATTCACTGCCGCCCACCGCTGCCTTCCACAGCCACACCAGCCTGCCCTACCCATACCACCCACAAGCTGCCATCTTACCCAGCGTGGTGTGATGGAAACTGGACAGAAGACTGAGTTCATGGAAAGCTGGAAAAAGTTGTACAAAACACTCACAACTGCCCAGCCATGTGTTCACATACTCAGCAAAAACATACTTGAAAGCTTAACCAATGAGGATGCATGAAAAAGCATGTTGCCCTAAAAATATTTGGATGCTTAAAGGGTTAGTTCACCCAAAAATGAAAATTAGCCCATAAATTACTCACCCTCAAGTCATCCTATTCAAAACTTAATAATCACTTTAATGTAGCTAGTGCCAACAGTTGTACACGTAAGCAGCTCCGGGCTGATGACGTATGAGGTCGGCTTTGCGCATGCGCCGCTCAGAAGTGACGCATGCGGTAGCTCAGGGGAGAGATCAAAACAAAACAACGGTCACTTATTAGAAGTACAAAATGAGGATTTGTAAAGAAGAATGTCAGAGGATTTCGATATAAGCCAAGAGGAGACTGGTTTTCCTTTGCTAAAGTAAGGAAACTTTGCGCTTCCGTGTACAACTGTTGGCGCAAGCTAGATTAAAGTGATTAATCTAGTGATTAATTAAATTTTTAGTGTGAAAAACGCATCGATTCGCTAACAGGAGGCCTACGACCCCCCGGAGCCGTGTGAGACACTTTTTTATGGATGGGCGCTTTTTATTTCACTTCTTTTGGACTGATGCATGCAACACCCGCTGAGTGGCATTAAACAGCTTGAAAGATCAAAGACAATTTTTTATATAACTCCCGACTGGATTCGTCTGAAAGAAGAAAGTCATATACACCTAGGATGACTTGAGGGTGAGTAATTTATGGGCTAATTTTCATTTTTGGGTGAACTAACCCTTTAAGGCACACATAATAGCTGAATAACATCAAATCATGTGCATTTATTTTAAAGAAAGAAAGAACAAACACACTTTTCAAGTTTGTTTGATTTGAAAAGCTTGAAAGATGACAAATATTACAACACTTTTTTTTTGAAGCATTAGTGTAACATGTCCATAGTTGTAAAACTAAAAAAAAAAAAAAAGAAAGAAAGTTTGGGGTCAGTAAGATAATGTATTTTTAAAGAAATTAAAACTTCTATTCAGCAAGGATGCAATAAATTGCTCAAAAGCGACAGTAAAGACATTTATAATGTTCGAGAATTTTAAATAAAAGCTGTTCTTTTGAACTATTTATCAAAGAATCCTGAAAAAAATTTATGACAGTTTCTACAAAAATATAAGGCAGCAAAACTGTTTCAGCATTGATAATAATTAGAAATGTTTCTTGAGCATCCAATCAGCATATTAGAATGATTTCTGAAGGATCATGTGACACTGAAGACTGAAGACAGTAATGATCCTGAAAATTCAGCTTTGCATCACGGAAATAAATTACAATATATTCAAATAGAAAACTGTTATTTTAAATAGTAATAATATTTTACATTATTACTGTTTTTACAGTATTTCTGATCAAATATATGCAGCCTTGGTGAGCATAAGAGACTTCTTTCAAAAACCAACCCCAAACTTTTAAATGGTAGTGTATATATAGACTACCTTTACTTTTTTGTGTTTGTAATGTTTGTAACACTTTTCTTTTTGGGATTTGTAAGCTGTTTTTAAAGTGTTGTATAGAAAATGAATGCAGTTTACAAATAAACATTTATGTGAAGCATCTTTTTCTTTTTGCATTTGCTGTAAATCTTGACAATAGATACAGAGGAGCGTGAAGACTCGCTTGAACGCTGTTTGAATTCAAAACAGTCTCTATATCAAAGTGGCGAGGCTCCTTAACGTAACTGCATCGTAACAGACGTTTGATATTGTGGTTTTGGTTTTTCTATGGCTCCATTGTGAGCTCTGCAGCCTGCATGAATTAGCTTGTGGTGGGAGTTCGACAGTTACGATGTGCCATGACAGCACATATGCAAATCCAGCACTTTCCATAGCACAGCGGAGCAGGTCAAGTGCTGCTCCAAAATCATAGTGGATCAGTGATGTCAAAATTCGTAAATCATATGAGCTGTTTCACTGCCAATTAGTTCAGACAGGAGAAACATTTCTTCAACAGTATTTGCTTATCATGGGAGACACATCATCTATGATATATAATCTTCAACAGTCTGAAACACATAGTAGTTTAGTTTTGCAAATCACAGGCAAATTTATAGATGTTCCACTTTCTTATTTATGTCATATTTTGCTCCCTAACCAGTGTAGTATCTTGAATTCCATTAAAAGTACAGTTGAGTTGTTTTGCAAAGATGTTGCTATGTGGTTGCTAAGGGGTTCCAGGTGGTGGTTTACAAGTCAGAATCATAACTCTGACTGCTGTTATGGCGGATAGGGCATTTAGTGTCAAGAAAGGATTACCCCATATGGCAAAAAAAGTATATATATATATACATATATAAACACATCCCTTCACACTGGTGTTTTTCCCTCAACATTTAAACAGGCTCGTATAACCCCACTTCTTAAGAAACCCACTCTTAACCCAACTCTGTTAGTGAACTACAGACCTGTTTCCCTTCTATCTTTCATAGCAAAAACACTTGAACGAGATGTGTTCAACCAAGTCTCTGCCTTTCTCACACAGAACAACCTCCTGGACAGTAATGACTAAATGTAAATGTAAATATATACCAAAATATATTTTAAAATTTATTTCAGGGGCAAGAACATACATTTTCAATCTCTCCTAGCCTTCATTTATGCTTGAGATTAAAACGTACTGTATATTTAGACTAAGATTTGTAATGATTTAATAATGCTTATAGAATATATTTGCTAAAATTATAACAGAATATATTTAAAAATTATTTTCAAAAATATAGAAAAAATGGACTAGATTGTTGGTAGATATATTTAAGCGGGTATACTAAATATATTTTGAAACATTTGAGCAAATACATATATTTGGCCTTGTTAAAAATACATATTTAAAACCATTTGAAAATATATATATGTGTGTGTGTGTGTGTGTGTGTGTGTTTAAATATATATATGCATGCTACAGTATATTTCCAGCATCTTTGAACCAAACTAAATATATTTTCAATTTAAAAAATAAATGTAACTGAGCTTCACTGTTTACAACATAGATTTAGCATATATTTACAATATATGTTGGTTGGATTTATTTTTTGATTTTTGCTATATGGGAATGTTTGACTGTTGTGTGTAGTTGCCAGTGTGTTGCTATGCATTTTCTGCATAGGTGTTCTGAGTGTTGTTAAGATGCTGTTATGTGGCTAAGTGGTTGCTTTCTAGTCAAAATCATAACTCTTTCCAGCCTGTTATGGCAGACATCACATTTAGAGTCCAGAAAGGTCACGCAAACACACACGCACACTACAATCCCAGCATCTCTGAGCCAACAAATTAGCTTTATTGTGTGCATTGTTCCATGCCGGTCTGGGAAAAGGCCTCAGCGCTGTGGAATAGGGGTTTCTGTGTGAGCTGAGCTATGGTTGGCGATGATATCTCAGATAGCGCCCCTCCTCTCTCCTCCATCTGTTTCCATCTCTCATGGTTGACCACATAGCTCTGCTCCCCTTGCTTCTAGTGGAGCCTCATTGTGCAACGCAGGCAGCTTCTGGTTTTCCGGACTCTATTAAAAAAGTGCAAAAGGGAAAGGGAGATGCACAGAGAGAGGCTGCAAGCAATGGCATGGGCGTTTTTTTCAAGCCTGGTGCACAAGGCACATCGTTCGCTTTTTTCTGTCATGGGCTTCCTCCATTCAGGGTGAAGCCGTGTTATCTGGTGGACTCGGCACCATAGTGAGGGGGAAATGCTACTGAATGACTGGGAGAGATTAGCAACCACAGGACAGGTCCAGCCGACACATACAGGCCCGAACGTTAGCGCTCGCGCTCGCGCTCGCAACCTCTTTTCCATTCACGCAACAGACTGACAAACACAAGAAGGGCTTAAATGGGGATTTTTTGTCAAATTATCACATCTTTCCATCTGATCTGCACAGGTTTCAGGCCCAGAGCCCTCCTCGTGAAGGCTTTTCTGTTTAAAATCTATAGAGCCGATGTCTCAGTATGCCGAATAAACTGCTTTTGTGTGCAAAAATGTTGATTTATTTGATAGCCTCCACCAAGGGTCAAAATTTAGCTGGTTGACCTCATTGACCCCCCATTTCTCCACTGACAGCCATTCAAATATAGCTGTGTATTCTGATGAAATATTTGATTGTAGTTGCTTTATTAGTGCCTGTTTGTTTTTTTAGAGCTAACTAGGATGACAGTGGATGACAACAATTTAAATTAATAAATTATTATTAATATATTTAAATAACCTTATTCTTATGCAAATTAAAATGCTCAAAAATATATCAATGATTTTTTTTTCCACTCAAAATGAATCATGGTTACTTCATTTAATATATCAAAAAATCCCAGTTTCTGTTTTTTTTTTCCGACAAAGCAGCTTTGTCATAATTACAGCAAAAATATCTAAGCCCATCTTTTAGATGCCACAGACCCCCAAATATGATATTCCTTGAGCGAGGAACCATCACCTTAACATGTAAAATAAAGCTATATATTTTCATTTATAATTTATACTGTGAAAATGTGTATATTATTGCAAAAACAAACAAACAAACAAAACAAAAAAACAAAAAACAAAAATATATATATAATTTTATAAATATGCATAAAATATTATTTGGAAAATATTTAGTTTCTATTACATTACATTATCATGTTTTTTGTACTCAATATAGTCATATACTGTTAGGTGTAGTATTTGTTGGTTTGTGTCTTTGTTTATTATTTTAATCAAATTTATTTATTTCATGCGATCTTATTTTTATTTCTAGCAGACCTCCGTTTGACGCCTATATAGCGCACTTGGGGCCACAGTCCCTCACATAAATTATGAAGAACAAAAAAGAAGAATTAATTTATTAAAATAAATAAATAAAAGAACCAGGGTGTACTTGTGTGCACACTCATCTCTGAAGCTGTCTTTGAGAATTTCGATACATGTGAAGTCTCAACGCTCGGTAAATACGCAACACTGACCTCCAGCGTTACAGCAGAAAGCAGCGCGCGAGCGCTGTGCGTTAATGACGTAATTTCAGTGCGCCTGCTCGCGCGCCTAGTAGAAAAATAAACAGGAAGAATGGTAGTTAACGTAAAGAGCGGAGTGCTAAAGGGGGCGGGGTTTAGTTGGTTTGGTACGCTGTGTACGACTTTTTACTTTAACTTTAGTTATTCAGGTGAACCTATGAGGTGACCATATCAACGCGGTCAGGACGGACCGATCACAGTCGTCTGTGTTTACTGTAAATTATCTTTTATAGAGATTACTAGAGGATTTTTAAAAAAGTTGTGTCAGAAACCACGTGATTTCAAATAACAATTTACTTTTTTAATACGCTTTAATAAGTGTAATTTGTTGACGTCCGAGCCTCACGCGCCCCCTAGAGGATAAACTGCTTTATGTCTCATAGGAAATAGTCAATAGAAACATATTCGCTTCTACTGCTCTGCACAGTTGGGCGTGTTAGCCGTTAGCATTTCCAAACAAAACATTATTGTGCTTCTTCGTACCCTTTCTAGTGAATCTTGATTTTACAGTTGTATTTGCTATGCCGTCCTCATTTTGCTACGTTCATTTTCCACTTTTATGTTCAGTCCAGAGAATAACAACAGGCACGGAAACTTAGGAAAGCAGACAGCTTGGCTCAAATGACTGGCAGATTGGTCTTTTTTATATATTAAATGAATTTCAAAGTGTGTTTTTGTCAACGGCATAAGAATCTGACAGCAAATCTGTTCATATCTTCTCATACACTTCACACATTTCTGAAAGCAGTAAGTAAAACCTGTTCTGTACATTCTTCAGACATCTGTCACTTTCATCTTTCCAGACGTTTTTTTAAGAAAGAAAATGAATTGGTCATTTCACAAATGCCGAATTTGTGGAAAAGCAGAATGGATGGATGGTTCTATATATTTTCATTTATTAATTAGAAACTTTTTCTTTTAATTGTGTTATTATTATTATTATTATTTACATACAAATAAATAATATGATATAAACGCCTATCATGTTATGAACTGCTATGTATTTGTTTCATAGCGCCAACAGCAAATTCTTGGGTTATTTATTCTGTATATGCAGTAAAACTAAGTGTAGCATCTGCAATAACTTCTATTTTGTTATTAAATTATTAGTACTTCCATATAAATGATCTTTCTTATACATGCTGTTTGAGACGTTTGGCTTTCTCAAGGTTTTTGGTGGGGATCTGTAAAATCCTCAGCTGATGGATCCTGTTCCAGGTTCCAAACGTTCTACTCGATCACCAAGAGGAGCACCAGAAACCAAAGTGAGAGAATGTTTATATTCCATTGCCAGAAGACATTCATGTTGACCATTTAAAGGAATAGTTAACCTAAAATAAAAAAAATTACTCTCCCTTAGGGCATCCAAGATGTAGAAGAGTTTTTTTTTTTTTATCTGAATAGATTTGGAGAAATTTAGCATTGCATCAATTGCTCACCATTGGTTCCTTTGCAGTGAATGGGTGCCGTCAGAATGAGAGTCCAAACAGCTGATTGTTGGTTGCATGTTTGTAAAAAACAAATCAATCAAGATATTTTTTTCTCTATCCATAATATGCACTGTGAAAAAAAAAATTGTCTCATCTGAATCAGGAGAGAAATAGGCACAGATCAAGCACTGTTTACAAGTGCAAACAGTTCTAAGCAAATATCTTGGTGGATGTTGCTGTGAGAGGTGGGGGAAGGAAGTTCAAGTATTATGTCCTTGTATTTTGGCCAAAAGTGAAGGTTTAAAGTTAAAACGCCTTAATGATGGTTTTGTTTCTTAAAACCATGCATCTTTTCACAAGATGTAAATTGATGGACTGGAGTGGTGTGGATTACTTGTGGATTATTGTGATGTTTTTATCAGCTGTTTGGACTCTCATTCTGACGGCACCCATTCACTAATAGAAACATATTCGCTTCTACTGCTCTGCACAGTTGGGCGTGTTAGCCGTTAGCATTTCCAAACAAAACATTATTGTGCTTCTTCGTACCCTTTCTAGTGAATCTTGATTTTACAGTTGTATTTGCTATGCCGTCCTCATTTTGCTACGTTCATTTTCCACTTTTATGTTCAGTCCAGAGAATAACAACAGGCACGGAAACTTAGGAAAGCAGACAGCTTGGCTCAAATGACTGGCAGATTGGTCTTTTTTATATATTAAATGAATTTCAAAGTGTGTTTTTGTCAACGGCATAAGAATCTGACAGCAAATCTGTTCATATCTTCTCATACACTTCACACATTTCTGAAAGCAGTAAGTAAAACCTGTTCTGTACATTCTTCAGACATCTGTCACTTTCATCTTTCCAGACGTTTTTTTAAGAAAGAAAATGAATTGGTCATTTCACAAATGCCGAATTTGTGGAAAAGCAGAATGGATGGATGGTTCTATATATTTTCATTTATTAATTAGAAACTTTTTCTTTTAATTGTGTTATTATTATTATTATTATTTACATACAAATAAATAATATGATATAAACGCCTATCATGTTATGAACTGCTATGTATTTGTTTCATAGCGCCAACAGCAAATTCTTGGGTTATTTATTCTGTATATGCAGTAAAACTAAGTGTAGCATCTGCAATAACTTCTATTTTGTTATTAAATTATTAGTACTTCCATATAAATGATCTTTCTTATACATGCTGTTTGAGACGTTTGGCTTTCTCAAGGTTTTTGGTGGGGATCTGTAAAATCCTCAGCTGATGGATCCTGTTCCAGGTTCCAAACGTTCTACTCGATCACCAAGAGGAGCACCAGAAACCAAAGTGAGAGAATGTTTATATTCCATTGCCAGAAGACATTCATGTTGACCATTTAAAGGAATAGTTAACCTAAAATAAAAAAAATTACTCTCCCTTAGGGCATCCAAGATGTAGAAGAGTTTTTTTTTTTTTATCTGAATAGATTTGGAGAAATTTAGCATTGCATCAATTGCTCACCATTGGTTCCTTTGCAGTGAATGGGTGCCGTCAGAATGAGAGTCCAAACAGCTGATTGTTGGTTGCATGTTTGTAAAAAACAAATCAATCAAGATATTTTTTTCTCTATCCATAATATGCACTGTGAAAAAAAAAATTGTCTCATCTGAATCAGGAGAGAAATAGGCACAGATCAAGCACTGTTTACAAGTGCAAACAGTTCTAAGCAAATATCTTGGTGGATGTTGCTGTGAGAGGTGGGGGAAGGAAGTTCAAGTATTATGTCCTTGTATTTTGGCCAAAAGTGAAGGTTTAAAGTTAAAACGCCTTAATGATGGTTTTGTTTCTTAAAACCATGCATCTTTTCACAAGATGTAAATTGATGGACTGGAGTGGTGTGGATTACTTGTGGATTATTGTGATGTTTTTATCAGCTGTTTGGACTCTCATTCTGATGGCACCCATTCACT
>NW_015632978.1:1303626-1312896 GCF_001515625.1 Sinocyclocheilus rhinocerous
ATATATAAACGTAACATATTTTTCTTAAATATATACATGCATGTGTGTGTATTTATATATATATATACATAATAAATATACACAGTATACACACATATATTATGTAAACAAAAACTTTTATTTTGAATGCGATTAATCGCGATTAATCATTAGACAACACACACAAAAAAAAACTCATCTATATCTTGGATGGCCTGTAGGTGTGTTATTATTTTCACTTTTGGATGAAGTATGCCTTTAAGACCGTGTTCAGCACCTGTATGTTGATCATTTGCTGTTTTGATCAGTGTGTAAATGAGTAGCTTCATTCAGAGGTTAATAATCCACAGATATTCTTGAAGTTTGCCCACTTGATCTATGCAGTGTCTTGCTCTGTTTTGCTCATTCTTAAATGTCAGATGTGGGAGCCAGTGCTTGATTTGGATTCCTGTTTTAGGCTGCGTGCAAATCTCCCTAAAAGACCTTTGTGCTCTCCAGAGAGAAAACAACAATCCAAACCATAAGAAGAATCTACAGGAGGCGCGGAGGAAGGGCAGAATGGATCGGAGCAAAGAGGAGGAGGAGATGAGCAATGAGCTCCAAAACTTGGTAAACACTTAATCACAGTCACTGTGTTTTCTCAAGAAAATTGTCAAGGATCGTCTATATTATATTTGAAAGAAAATTAAAAGCAAAAAATTCAAATTCATTTTGCATAAATAATAACAATAACAGCCTGTTTTTTTCCAACCAAAAATATTTCTGTTATTGCAACATTATTTTTCTTGCAATTTGTCCTTGTCCAGTAGCTTACATACTATTTCATAAAGCTGGCATTACTGTACTTAACTACTTTAGATTGCAAGTAGCTTGTAGCATGGCGAAACCATTTTGCACATGATCCAGTTACGCACATGCAATATCAGTGTGAGAATGCAAGCTCAGAGATGGGATGCTTTTGGAACGGCTGTTTGAATGTTTTTGGGATGTTTTTTTAGGATGTTCGTGGTAAGACTAAAGCAACAGGAACAGGTCTCGTCTACGTAGACGCCTTTACTCGTTTTCACTGCCTCTGGGATGCCAGGTGATGCTTCAGGATGGTTTAATTAATTGACAATAGTTTGCCTAAAATTGAAAATTCTGTCTCTTTTTTTTTTTCTTTTAATTAAAGGGAAAGTTCACCCAAAAATGAAAATTCTGTCATTAATTACTCACCCTCATGTCGTTCCAAACTGGTAAGACGTTTGTTCGTCTTCGGAACACAAATTCATTTTTGGGTGAACTATCCCTTTAACAAAAAAAGTAATTTGGGAACCCTTTAAGACTCTCCAGTAGATGCTAATGAAGCATTCAAAGATAGAACGTTCTAGTCATATGCATTAAGTTTGTATCAACTTGAATTGAGCATTCGTTTAAAGATGCCTTAAAATAGAAATAGTATTTTTAGTGATTTAATCCCAAAAAGTTGCACTTATTCTTGATACTTAACCTCGTTTTAAATTAGTATTGGTTATTCTGTAACAGTGGGTTGGATGTCTTTGTTTTCAGTCACCCAGAGTGTCCAGCGAGAGTGAGCACTGTGATGGAGATGCTGGAGACGGAAGGTCTGCTGGGACGCTGCGTACGAGTAGAGGTAGAGATACTCTTGTAGTGATGATGATAACAGGTTTGTACCTGAGTTTTAATTGCATTAGTTTTGTGTTTAAGGCCAGAGCTGTGTCAGAAGATGAGCTTTTACTCGTTCATACGTAAGTTTATATGCAAGACTGAATAAAGATTGACACCGTTCATCGAGTTGGTTTATGATTATCTTACGCCACACGGGGGAATGTGTCGTGTACAATAGGAAGGAGTATGCAGAGCTGATGAAATCCACTCAGAAAATGTCAGAGGAGGAGCTAAAGACTCTGGCTGATAAATATGACTCTGTCTTCCTGCACCCTGTAAGTCACCTAATCACAAGTCTTCACCAGTCCTGTGCTTATTCTTCCATTCCCGATGTTTCAGTGTTCATCTTAATCCAGTACATTCCCTGATGTTTCTTAAAGTCAGCATGATAATATTGACTATATTGAGCATTATTGCCTATTAGGGTTGCAAAGCGGTGGAACATTTCCGGAAACTTTCCAAAAATCCCTGGAATAGTCCAAAAAAATTATCCTGGAAACTTTCCAAAGTTTCTGGAATGTTTCCGAAATTTACTGGAAATGTTCCACCGTTTTGCAACCCTATTGCCTATAAAGGACTTGATCATGAATCAAAATCTCTTTTGGCTTATTGTTTTTTTTATTTTTTATGATACAAAACAATAAAACATAATAATTAGAATTTATTTTATTTGTTAATGGATGCCCAACAACATGTCTTTAATTGTGTGGAATTTTTTAATTCCTCCAGGAATTTTTCACCTCTGCCTGTCTGGCAGTGGGATCGGTTCTCCAGCTGGTGGATAAGGTGATGACATCACAGCTGCGTAACGGCTTCTCCATCAACAGGTCTCGTTGCATCTGTTATTCTTAGCAGTTCTAATATAGATCATTGATCTATTTGAGTTAATGTTTTTTTTCTGTACACGCAGGCCTCCTGGTCACCACGCTCATGCAGATAAGATGAACGGCTGCTGTATGTTTAACCATCTGGCCATAGCAGCGCGCTACGCTCAGAAACAGCATGGAGTTAAACGGTGAGAGTCTGCATATCTTGCTGTACCGTCACATTTTTATTTGCACTTTTAATTTATTAAAGACATTTTGAAATTGACCTTACATTCTTGATGAGCGATTCATAGATGCACATCTAGTATAGATATAAAAACGTTTGTTTTCATATTTTTTCATCAAACATAATGACTTTCTTCACCTCTGAAATGTCTTTTTTTACTGATGTGAACTGAACTGAATGTGTTGCAAACATCGTTTCATGTTGACTTTAATGAAATGTATGGTTTGAGAGTCTATAGCATGAGTTGTACCTTTTTCCTCCTTCAGAGTTCTAATTGTGGATTGGGATGTGCATCACGGACAGGGAATCCAATATATTTTTGAAGAGGATCCCAGGTATATTTGTCCGTATCTGAAGCACCGTGTTATATTACGTCATATTGCGTTTATTCTGTATGAATGTCTGTCATTTGTAAAGATTCTCTCTCTGTCTTCCCGTGTGGCAGTGTGCTGTATTTCTCAGTGCACAGATATGAAGACGGCTCGTTCTGGCCGCACCTCAAGGAGTCTGACAGCAGTTCGGTGGGTTTAGGAGCAGGACAGGGCTACAATATCAACCTGCCCTGGAACAAGGTACACCACGCTAATTTACTCTGCTTGTCAGTGTTGACGTGACTCATTTCAAGAGATTAACAAATGTAATATGTGACCCTGGACCACAAAACCAGTCATAAGGGTCAATTTTTTGAAATTGAGATTTATACATCATCTGAAAACTGAATAAATAGCTTTCAATTGATGTATGGCTTGTTAGGATAGGACAACATTTGGCCGAGATACAACTATTTGAAAATCTGGAATCTGAGGGTGCAAAAAATCAAAAATATTGAGAAAATCGCCTTTATCTTTACTTAATATCCTAATGATTTTTGGCATAAAAAAAAAATCGATAATTTTGACCCATACAATGTTTTTTTGGCTATTGCTAAAAATATACCCCAGCGACTTAAGACTGGTTTTGTGGTCCAGGGTCACATATTTGCATACAGAAGTCTTAAAAACATCTGTTTAAATTAAAAAGTTGAAAATGGTCATGCAAACTAAAGTATCACTAATATTATACTGGACTATAAGTGACAAAATAAAATGCTATGGTAGTGTGGTGAGTTGGTGCTGAATGTGGCCTGATCTCTTTATTTAACTGCAGATAGGGATGGAGGATGGAGATTACATCACAGCTTTCCAGCAGCTACTCCTGCCTGTGGCGTATGAGGTACACCTGTCAGATCAGTCACCTGCACATCTGGAATGAATGCTTTATTGTTTATTAATGACTGATCTCTTGTGTATGTGCTGCACAGTTCCAGCCTCAGCTGGTGTTAGTGGCGGCCGGATTTGACTCTGTGATCGGTGACCCAATGGTGAGATGCTCAGCTTCAGTCTCTTTAATAAAATTTTCAAAAACTCCTTGCATTTGAATTCTTTAAAACATTCTTTATGTCTAGGGTGAGATGCGAGTGAGTCCACAGTGCTTCTCCATCCTGACCCACATGCTGAAAGGTGTAGCACAGGGACGACTTGTGCTGGCTCTTGAGGTACGATCGTATTATGCCACGAGAGAATAAAATCTTTTTCTTTGGGGTTAACATCTCACTCAGACTCACTAGTGTTTCATCTGTTAGGGTGGATATAACCTCCAGTCCACAGCAGAGGGTGTTTGTGCTAGTGTGAGGTCACTGCTGGGTGACCCTTGCCCTCATCTGGTCTCTCCTGGTGCTCCGAGTGAAAGGTGAGTGAACTGAGGAACACATCTCCCTGCGTTCTCTTACATTTCTTTGTGTTATGCTCTGTTTTATTTTGATGTTTTGTTGCAGTGCCCTGAAGTCCATCTCAAAGACCATCTCAGCCTTGTATCCATTTTGGAAGAGTCTTCAGACGTTTGGTAAGAATTACCAAAAGACAAAAATTATTATTTACAAATAAACTGATTAAATCACCATCATTATATTGGTGCAGATATGAAACATTAAGACTCAATTAAAAGTACAGTTTGATCACCCTGTATTATGGAAAATGTAGTTATTAAATACATTTATTAATAAATAAATATATTTAAAAATCTATCTTTACAAAAAAAAGTATGTATTTTTAATATCCCCTAATATTTAATTGGCTAGAAATTGCCCTCTATAAAAATCTCTACAAAATTATCTTTAAAAATCCTTATCACAAATCACTGGAAAAAACACCATGGAAATTCATTGGTCATTGATGTTATTATATTATTGTCATCTTCAGATATAAAGAAAGCATTCATCGCCATTTTTGTTCAGAAATGATTTTGTACATCTGGTACCATTGCAAGACTAACAGGCGCAAATATTTCTGTTTTCTGCGGCTCTTGAATGTGTGTGTTTGATCTTCAGAGGGTGGTCCTCTGTCCGATGTCCCTCCTCTGCCCGCTCCAGTGTGTGCAGAAGTGAAGGCTTCCTCTCTGATCACTGGACTAGTTTACGACCAGAGAATGATGCTTCATCACAACATGTGGGATGGGTGAGAGCATTAATAACATAACACCACAGTATCCCTGTGAAAAGTGACAATTGAATGGTTTGATTACTTGGTTGTACATAACATATAAGATGAGGATGTATTGATTCCCACAGTCATCATCCAGAGCTCCCTCAGAGAATTTCACGCATCTTTTGCCAGCATGAGGAGTTGGGTCTGCTGTCTCGTTGCCTTCGGATACCAGCTCGCCTAGCAACAGAAGAAGAGCTGGCACTCTGTCACAGGTGACATTCAAATGAGTAAATCAATATCGACCACATTACTGTAGAAAAAATTAAATACAAATCAAATTTAATTTAATTTGCATAATTAACGTTTCCGCAATCCTGTTTAGTGGTGATTTCTTACTAAAACTAATGTTGTACACTACATTTGATCCAATTCGTGTGTGTTTATCTCTTTAGTTCTGAGCACATAAGCACTATAAAGAGTACAGAGCACATGAAGCCCAGAGATCTGCACAGACTGGGAAACGGTTACAACTCCATCTACATCAGTAATGAGAGCTACACCTGCGCCCTGATGGCCGCTGGCTCGTGTTTTAACTCCGTACAGGCCATTCTCACAGGCCAGGTGTGTCATTTTGTGATCTTCATAAGTAATACACTTTTTTAACATGTTTCAGTATACTGTATAATATATTCAGTATAATACTGTATGCCACAGAAGTACTGCTTAAATTTGTTCCCAGGTCTCCTCAGTTGTTTGTTTGGTCATGTAGGTGAGAAACGGCGTGGCCATAGTCCGTCCTCCTGGTCATCATGCAGAGAAAGACACAGCTTGTGGTTTCTGTTTCTTTAATACGGCCGCTTTGACCGCACGCTATGCCCAGTGCACCACTCACGAGTCCCTGCGCGTCCTTATCCTCGATTGGGATGTTCATCATGGAAACGGCACACAGCACATCTTTGAGGAGGATGACAGGTTTGTGCAGTCCAACAGTCAACCATAATCAAATACAGTACATATACAGTAGTGGCCTGGATCAGTGATGATGATCAAATCTAGTATTTAACTTCCACATCATTCAACAACAGCCTGTTTACAAAGTTGCATTCATAAAACAGTCAGTGCTAAAGTGTGATAGTTAGTGCATCATAACCATGAATCTAAATGACTAATTTTTGCAGTTTTGTTTTGTCTGGGTGGATAGGCAAGAGGGGTTTGCATTATTAATGTGTCCTCTTTATGTTGTCAAATGTATAAATATCGTTGTTTGAGATCAGTCGCAGTGCTGACCTATCAAATGTCTTTCTGTTCTCCCAGTGTTCTGTACATCTCTCTGCATCGCTACGAAGACGGGACATTCTTCCCCAGTTCGGAGGATGCGAACTATGATAAGGTGGGGCAAGGGAAAGGCAGAGGATACAATGTCAACATCCCCTGGAGTGGAGGAAAGATGGGAGACCCAGAATACTTGGCGGCTTTCCATCACATAGTGATGCCGATAGCCAGAGAGGTAAAATCACAACATATGTTCATATTTACCTGATGTTGTCTGGAGTTAAATACTAAATGAATAGTGTTGTCTGTGTTCTAGTTTGCCCCAGAGCTGGTGCTGGTGTCTGCTGGGTTTGATGCAGCACGAGGTGATCCGTTAGGAGGGTATCAGGTGACCCCAGAGGGCTACGCCCACCTCACCCATCAGTTAATGAGCCTGGCTGCAGGAAGAGTACTAGTCATACTGGAGGTGGGTTATATTCACGCGCACATTCACAATGTTTGCACTTTGTACTGTTGAGTTTTTCAGTGGCTTATGCTGAAATCAATACCTAGAGTGTCTCTAGACACCAGACAATTTTAAAGATGTCAAATGAGACGTATCACAGTTTCCTATGTAAGAATAACTCATTTTAGAAAATTTTCTGGGCTGGCAAAATCTTAGAATGATTACTGAAGGTTCACGTGACACTGAAGACTGGAGTAATGATGCTGAAATTCAGCTTTGCATCACAGGAATAAATTAGGCTACATTTAATAATATATTCAAATATGAAAATGTTATTTTAAACTGTAATAATGATTCACAATATTACTGTTTTTACTGTATTTTTGATCAAATAATGCAGCCTTGGTGAGCATTCTTTCAAAAACATTTATGATGTCATCTTACCCTTTTCACCATAGGGAGGATATAACCTCACCTCCATCTCTGAGTCAATGTCCATGTGCACCAGTATGTTGCTGGGAGACTCTCCTCCACCTCTAGACCATCTGCCACCTCCAAAGACCAATGCCACTGTCACGATTAACAATGTCCTGCGTGCTTTCTCCCCCTTCTGGAGCTCCCTGAGAATACAGAGTGAGTTTGCATATCGAAAAGTGTGCTTCCTGTTAAGTCTGAAGAATTCAATTGTAAGAACAGGATAATTGTTTGAATGCAACATGCTTTCGTTTTTGTGTTTATATCAGTTCCAGAGTCACTTCGTTTGGCTTTGCCATCTCCTAAACCGAAAGGCAAGCGGGCATCGGCGGGCAAGGGCAAGAAATCTCCTCGCCAGTCCACCCCTGCCCAAAGTCCTGGACAGACACCGCAGCATCTTGAGCAGTCCGGCCTTGATGAGCTCAGTAAGGACCTGCTCTCTCTGAATCTCAACACGAGTACCTCATCTAACCCCAGCCCAGCTTCAGTCCCCATCGGAGGAGCCAGACGGAAGGTGAAACCCACCGCACAGAGGAATTCAGCAGACCGGGAGTCAGATTCACCCCTAAAACTCAAGTCAGAGAAAACCAGAGCTGGAGACGACACGCATGCGGAGATTACGACGGTAAAAACAGAGACACCTGGAAGCATTCTCTAATGTTATTAGCAGTATGTTTTTGGTGACTAGTAATGTATTCATCATCAAAAATGTTCTGTTGAACAGGACCGGACGATCCAAGAGTCTGTGGTCACTGGAAATTCAGCTGCCGTGGATGACCAGGAGAACTCAGTGCTGGAGGCTGCTGGTGGTCAAGCCACTATGATGTCAGTCTTAGAAAGTGTCTTTGGAGCACAAGCCACGGATTTGGTAACGTACTAAAGTTATGTTAGCATAGTAACATTGCGGTTAAATGTGGCCCATACATTTAGTTATGTTTTTTTTTTTATTACTACTATTAAATATCTAAATAAACATTTTATAGTAGTAATAATAAAAATTAAAGAAATAAATATATATTATATAAATTATTATATTATATAAATTATATATATATATATTAAAAACAATAAAAAATTAATTATATGTATATAGAATATTGTATGTTTATTTATGATGTATTATTATTATTTATTATATTTAATTATTATATATTCATATTTTAAAATATAGATATTTATTAGTAGTAAATAGATAAATACAAATTTAAATACAAAGATAATTAAGTAATAAAAATCATTTAAAAAACTTAAAAATATATATTTTTTTATTTAATTATGATGTTATTTTTTCTCTCTCTCTCTCTCTGTATGTATATATATATATATGTACAAAGCTGGGTAGATTACTTACAAATTGTAGTCCATTACAGATTCCAAATTATATGACAAAAATTGTGATTAGTAATATAATCCATTACATTACACATTTTAGGTAATATAATCAGACTACTTTTAGATTACTTTGACCTAACCCCTTTATCACATTGACTTAAATAGGATAATGTTGTACCATATTGATATTAAAAAGGAGTAAGAAAATTTACTCTATTCTGTTTGTTGTTATTAACAAAATTAAGTGCATTAAACATTACATTATCAGGGTTTCCCAACTGGGGTTCGTGAAGGAACTGCAGGGGGTTTGAAAAGTTAATAATTCATTAAATCATAAAACTGTAAAATTAAAATAAGGCATTTTAAAATCACATCAATCAAAATAAAACACTTACTAAAAAAATTGAATATTTTATTTGTTTAATGCTAGTTTATTGCTATTGTGCGAATAATATGTAATCATGTAATCAATAAAAAAGTAACTGTAGTTTGATTCCGATTTAATCTAATTATAAATACTTAATTTTTGGAATCCGATTACATAATCCAGATTACACGTAATCAGTTACTATCCAACTCTGTATG
>NW_015632978.1:1312989-1315060 GCF_001515625.1 Sinocyclocheilus rhinocerous
TATCCAACTCTGTATGTATGTATATATATATATATATATATATATATATATATATGTTGGTGAATTTAAGAATGTTGTTGTCACTGAGAGCTGGAGCTGGCGATATTGTAAATGTGAATTTAAATGGTTATACAATCATGTGGCTTTTGTTGCTAGGACACCATGTATGCGGTGGACCCGTTGCCATGGTGCCCACACTTGGAGTCAGTGCGACCGGTGCCCGCAGGTGGCATCGATGTCTTCCTGCCGTGTGAAGAGTGTGGAGGTGATACAGAAAACTGGATCTGCCTCTTCTGCTACAAGGTGACAGCTAATGATGCTCAAAGTCACAGCAAAAACAACACATAGACTAGATGAGCCAAACTCATTCATGTAGCAGCTTTACAGAGTGCTGAATGAAGTTTAGAGTTACGGCTTGTCACTGACTCCTCCTGGTCTCATTCACTAAGCGTGCATGCAAATGCAAAAAATGTGGGAAATGTATGAAAAAATGTAGGATGTAAGGGAATGTACATCACTTCAATCCTATATATGAGTTGTTAGTTTTTAAGAATGCATAGAAAATAGTGAATGATTCGATTCATGTTTTATTTGCAATATATAAATTATTACCCATCAGGGAATACATGGAATTACATAGCTCCACTGTGTAAAAGCAATCATTACAAAAAAATAATTTGTACCTCAGGTGCTCTGCGGGCGTTATGTGAAGCAGCACATGGTGACCCACGGGCAGGAGTCGGGTCACCCTATGGTGCTGAGCTTCGCTGACCTCTCTGTCTGGTGCTACGCTTGTGAGTCATACGTCCACAACAAGGTGTGTGCCGCCCAGATCACGGTTCTGTACTCTGCTGAATGATGAATGACAACATGTTCATTTTGTATTGTTGTAATGTTGTACAATTAATTAAATTGTAACTGTCAGATTTAACATGCACATATTCAGTACATATGTACAGCAACTGTGTCACTGTCTGTCTCCGCACACACAGGTGCTCCATGAAGCCAAAAATACCGCTCACCTCGTGAAGTTTGGAGAGGAGATTCCTCCTTTCAACTAAACCAGCAGAGAGAAGGAAGCGTGTGTTTGCATGCATGTAGATGCAGTGAAGAGACCAAACTGAACTGTAGTGGAAGCAAGTTTCTTCATCTCATCTGTCTTCTTTCCTCACTTGTGTGTCTTGAACTTCCATCTATATTTCATAGATTCTCCTTGTGCCAATTGTGAGGTTGTTTGCCAAAATACTGATTTTATTAACGGAATTTGTTTGATTTTAAAGGAAATCTTCGTTTTTAAAAGCTGCCCTCTCTTTTTTTTCCAAACAATACTTTGATTTTATGAAGAGTTCTTTCAGAGGAATGGTAGCACGGTGCTAAAACCACACCAGCCAAATCGGTAGTATTTAGTGTTTCAAATGTATTACGTTCTCAATGCACAACCAACAGCGTTTGCACCGCACTGTTGAAGCATTCCTGTCTTCATTGTATGACTCCCGGCCAAGACGATCAAACTGTGGAAATTACAAAACCACCTTAAACTGAAAGCAATAAACAGTGCAATATTTACTTAAACAGCATCTGAGGACAGGCTGTAATGAGTTACTTTGTGTTTCTTTTCTTTTTTTAATGTTAAATAAACATAAATAACTTTTCTGTTCCATGCTTCTTCTGTTCTATAATTATACACTCTCAGAAAAAAGGTACATAAGCCGTCACTGGGCCGGTACCCTTTCAAAAGGTACACCTTTGTGCCTTATTTACTCATAAAGGTTGCAATACTAGTACCAAATGTGTACAAATAAGAAATATATATAAATACAATATTACATATATTAGACAATATTATTAACTGTAATACTTTTACAACAAACATATAAATATAAGAAATATATATACATATGTTTGTATGTATAATGGTGTTTTATTTTCTTTAGTTATGCAGATTTTTTTAAAAGTGTTATAGTGTTTTATTTTTTTAAATAGATCTCTCGCTCTCTCTCTAACATAAAAAAAATAAATAATAAAATATATATATATATATATATATATATATATATATATATGATTTGTT
>NW_015632978.1:1315072-1338852 GCF_001515625.1 Sinocyclocheilus rhinocerous
ATTGTTTATGTAATATTTATATATAAATATATATTTATATATAAAACTGCCTCCTCTTTTTAAAACACCACCGCACGCCACTGATGAATCCTTTGGTTTCTGTTCTTTTGCAAGCATTAATGTTCATGTCCTCTGAGCGATCACGCGAGTGAACCTGCTAAATGATGCACAGACGAGCTTCTTCCTTCCACCATTCATGTTTATTCGACTGCTGCGTCTTATCTTGTGCTCATCTGAAATGCAGCACTTCTGCTCCATGTATTATTCTCTCAATTCCTCTTTACTCTGTACGGAATATAACGCTTTTAGGATTGATGAGCTGTAACTCTCTTCCCCCCCACAGGGATTGACAGATAATTTCATTTTCTCATTGTGCATCATTGGATTACATTGCTGCGTGCGTGTGTGCGTGTGTGTGTGTGTGTGCGAGTGTGCGTGTGTGTCTGTGTGTGTGTGTGTGTGTGTGTGTCTGTGTGCGTGCGTGTGTGTGTGTGTGCGCGTGTGTGTGCGAGTGTGCGTGTGTGTGTCTGTCATATGTGCGAGGAAGATTGTTGCAAGCGGCGTGGGCCTGTTTTTAATGTTGCACAGCCTGCCGTGATCCCACCGGGAGGAAGAGGAGGAGAAGAATCCCTCCATTCAGGTCAATTTCTCTCTGTCACTCACTCCTACATTTTTACATGATGCTGCTCTTAAGCCATTCATTTTTAATGAGATTTTTGTCACCCAGATCCTGTGGTGGGAGGAAGAGACCTGGAATCAGCCAGAGCAGAGAGGTGATTCTCCCTTCATCCATCTCTTGACATCGTTCACCAGGTTGAGATCAGGTTTTCAGGTCATTGTCCTGTAGGCATCAGCTCTCTCAGCTGTTCATTATGTCCCTTTTTATAGTTTGAAATGCGTTTGGATGTTTTTGTGTTAAAAATGACCATGGTATTAGCATTTTTCCATGGTAATATCATGTTTTTTTTAAGGACATGCTTCATTGTAATAGCATGGTATTCTTTAAGGTATAATGTAAATAAATGTGAAGCACAAAAAAGTACAGATGATATTACCCTAAAGTACCATATAAAACAGTAACACCTCGTAATAAGGTTGCATTTGTTAACATTAGTTAATTAGTTAACATCAATTAACAATTCTAAAGAATTAAAAAATGTTAACATCTAATATACTATTAAGATCAAAATTGTATCTGTTAATATTATTTAATAGGCCTGAGATGACATAAAGTAACAGTTGTATTTTTACTAACTAATAATAGTTTTATTTTAATGGTTTTTATTAATTGTTCAAATTAGTTAATATTATTTTTTTATTTTCTGCTTTCATTTTAGTTTTTGTAATTTTTTTGTCATTTATATTATATTTTATTATATAATTTGTCATTTTTGTACATTTTTTAATATACATATGTAGTTTATATTAGTTATTATTTTTGTTTTAAATTTACATTTTAAATTATTATAGTATATAGTTCAAAATATCAAAATAAGAAATGTTGCCTTGGCAACTAGCTGAAATAAAACAAGTGGTATTTTTTTTATATTTTATTTAAAGTAACAATTTTTGTTAATTAATTTAGTTTACTATAATACCTTGGCAACAGATGAATTTTATTATCATTTTAGTTAGTGTGTTAACATTAACTAACCTTATTGTAAGTGTTACCATAAAAACTATGTAACATGAATTTTAGTACCATAAATAAATAAAAGCAAAAATGTTGTCCAGTGTTGTTTGAAACAGGGTTTTATAATTAACTGAATCTAAAACCATTAAATATAATTTTTAGTTGCATGAAAAATGTTACAGAAATAAGATTAGAAATAAAATTAAATAAAAAAAAACTTATTTTATTTCTTTTATTTCAACTTTTTTTTTTTTTCTCATTTTCAGTTAAGTTGCCTTTGTACTAAAATAACTAATGAATCTAAAACCATTAAATATAATTTTTAGTTGCATGAAAAATTTTACAGAAATAAGATTAGAAATAAAATTAAACTTATTTTATTTCTTTTATTTCAACTTTTTTTTTTTTTTCTCATTTTCAGTTAAGTTGCCTTTGTACTAAAATAACTAAACAGACTATATAAACCGACTAACTATATAGACATAAAAAATAATAAAAAACTTTAAAATTAAAATGAAAACAGAAAACATAAAAATGTAAAGGTATCTCAATGATACTAATATGATCTTTGTGCTGACTGTCTCCAGCATGCAGCATCACTCGTCTGAGGTGGCCCGTCTGTATCAGACTGAGTTCATCCGGAGCACACGGGCGGTGGGCATGCTGTGGGCCGTTAGCACGCTCTGCTTTGCTGTGATCGAGGTGGTCATTCTCATCCAGCCGTCATGGGTGGGCACACGAGAGCTGCACTACCGAGGAGGGGGTCCGGCTCCTCCGACCGGGACGCTGGGCCTCTTTGAGGTCTGCATGGAGACGGATTGGCCCGTCCCAGAATGCCGGGGGTCTCTTCACACCCTAACCCCACTCCCTGCCTTCCAGTCTCCCGCTGTGCTGGTCTGCATGTCTCTCACCATGGTGTGGGCCAGCGTGGGCTGCATGTGTCTGCTCAGATTCTGCAGCGCAGCAACCGTCTATAAGATCTGTGCTTGGCTGCAGCTCACAGCAGGTGAGAACTGATCTCTCACTAAAGCTGCATTTATTTAATCAAAAATACAGTATTTAAACGGTATTATTGTGAAATATTTTTTGAATTTGAAAGAACTGTTTTCTATTTGAAAATATTTTAAAATGTAATATATTCCTGTGATCAAAGCTGAATTTTCAGCATCATTACTCCGTTCTTCGTTGTCACATGATCCTTCAGAAATCATTCTGATATGCTGATTTGTGCTCAAGAAACATTTCTCTGCAAAGCTGTAGTATGTTGAGAATCTCTTCTCATGAAAATGAGCTTTTCATGACCTGAAATCCAAACTAAATATGTTAGACAGTACATTACTCCTAACGGTATGTGTGTGTTTGTGGCGCAGGCTTCTGTTTGGCGCTGGCGTGTGTGTTGTTCCCAGACTCCTGGGCGTGTGCTGAGATGCGGGCGTTGTGTGGGGAGCGTGTGAGTAGTTTCTCCCCGGGGAACTGCTCTGTGCACTGGGCGTACATACTGGCCATGCTGGGGGTGCTGGACGCCGGCATACTGGCCACGCTGGCTTTTGTTTTGGGGAATCGCCAAGATGCCCTGCTGCCAGAAGACACCAAGGATGGTGATGGTAAATGCTGCACTTATTCTTGCTAAAATCTTTAAAATCAATGAATGTTTTACTGCCTGTTTTAAGAGAGTAGAGTTTAGTTAGTTAATGATTTTGAAACTGAACCATATTTGTTTTTCTCTCAAATGATACAGAAAATAGTTTTACAATAAATATACAAACATGTTTATGTTTAACATATTAAATGGAAATGTGTTTTATACAGTGGTGTTATTGATAAATAAATCTGAAAATGCAAAAAATATTTTTTTTGTAAATTTGAAATAAAGCTGAAATAAAATAAAATATAAATATTAGATGAAAAATGTAAATTTTTGTAAATGTAAAAATGTACAAAAATGAAAAAAAAATGTCACCTTGGCAACAAATGATAAATAAAAAAAATATAAAATAAACTAAAATAAAAAATAATTAAAGCTAAATAGAAATATTAAAAACAACCAATATTACCAACTTTAAAATTAAGATGAAAACTGAAAGTATGAAAATAAAAGCTAATTCAAAATATTAATAGATATTATGATTGTATATTATGATAATCATATGATATTAAAATAACACTGGTTTTATATTGACAAATACTGTAATATAATAAATGTTCGCAAATTAATATTTTGTAATAAAAATTTACAAACAAAATATTTTACTCTTAAATCTGCTTGCTTGATTCTTTTTCTTAATTTAATAAAAATGACTAAAACTAAACTGAAATAAAATAAATGAAATCTATACAGAAATATTTATAAAAACTATCTAATATTAACAAAAATATTAAAACTTAAACTAAAATTAAAGCTGAAAGTAAAAAATAAAAGCTAATTCAAAATGATTATTATAATAGCATATAAAAGATATTAAAAACACTTTATTGATAAATAATATATATTAATATTTTGTCAACAATAAATGTTGGCTAATTAATAGTCTTTTATTACATACATATATATATAATTAATTTGTGATATTGTGGTACTGAGTGAAGCTGTACTGCTTGCTTGATTATCTTTCTTAATTTAGTATAATATTAATTACACTCATTTTTATGTTATTCTCTCCACACAGATATTTGAATCATGTAATGTTGTTTTCTCCTCTCTTCTCAGTGACTGGCTTGTTACTGACAGCATAAAACAGGCCTGAGTAAATGTAAAAATGTACAAAAATGAAAAAAAAAATGTCACCTTGGCAACAAATGATAAATAAAAAAATAAAAAAATAAACTAAAATAAAAAATAATTAAAGCTAAATAGAAATATTAAAAACAACCAATATTACCAACTTTAAAATTAAGATGAAAACTGAAAGTATGAAAATAAAAGCTAATTCAAAATATTAATAGATATTATGATTGTATATTATGATAATCATATGATATTAAAATAACACTGGTTTTATATTGACAAATACTGTAATATAATAAATGTTCGCAAATTAATATTTTGTAATAAAAATTTACAAACAAAATATTTTACTCTTAAATCTGCTTGCTTGATTCTTTTTCTTAATTTAATAAAAATGACTAAAACTAAACTGAAATAAAATAAATGAAATCTATACAGAAATATTTATAAAAACTATCTAATATTAACAAAAATATTAAAACTTAAACTAAAATTAAAGCTGAAAGTAAAAAATAAAAGCTAATTCAAAATGATTATTATAATAGCATATAAAAGATATTAAAAACACTTTATTGATAAATAATATATATTAATATTTTGTCAACAATAAATGTTGGCTAATTAATAGTCTTTTATTACATACATATATATATAATTAATTTGTGATATTGTGGTACTGAGTGAAGCTGTACTGCTTGCTTGATTATCTTTCTTAATTTAGTATAATATTAATTACACTCATTTTTATGTTATTCTCTCCACACAGATATTTGAATCATGTAATGTTGTTTTCTCCTCTCTTCTCAGTGACTGGCTTGTTACTGACAGCATAAAACAGGCCTGAGCTGTTCTCACCAGTCAGAAACTGCTGGTAAAACAGTAGTCTGGTTTCTCTGGGGATTGTTTTTCTGCCACTAGCATCCTCTGCATCTCACTGTTCTTTCTCACCCTCTCAGGTGGCTGTTTCATCACGTCGTTTGTGCACTTCTCTTTCGACAAATAATGATGACATAAAACGTGTGAAGAGACGCTGATCTCTTCCCCCTCAGCATGATGTCATCATCCTGTGAATTCTGCTTACATAACCGGTCTGCATAGAAACCGTCACCTGGCAACAGTATCCGAGTCCTTTCTCCCCTGGCGGAGGAACATTACTCTGATCTTGTAATGGCGGCTCTAAATAGAGAAGAGGAAAGGCCATTTTCTTTAGTGCATTTCCAAGTGGAGGTACAGTCGAGGTCTCTGTGACCTGCTGCGATGCACACACAGATCACATCAATGTGCTTTTCAGTTAAAGGATGTTTAGTGGATTAACTGTGATGTTTGATTCTGTGTTCTGGATGTTTTTGTGCATGAATTTAAGATGAGGACTGGAGTGAAATGTAGGTAGATATTCAGCATTATAATACTGTTGTTTTCTTTGTCAGTAAAGTCTTAAACATGTGGATTTACTGATTTGATCATCTTTAGGCTAAAAGTAGCAAATAATTGTTCATATTTATAGTTGGCATGAAATCAAAATTTGCCTATTTATTTTCTTATCCAAGATCTAAATGAGATTGTTTCTTCAACATCACTTGCTCACAAATGGATGCTCTGCAGTGAATGGGTGCCGTCAGAATGAGAGTCCAAACAGTTGATAAAAACACCACAAGTAATCCACACCACTCCAGTCCATCAGTTAACATCTTGTGAAGCGAAAAGCTGAGTGTTTGTAAGAAACAAATCCATTACTGAGATGTTTTTAACCATGGCTAAAATCTGAGCCCTCCATCCATAATATTGCTTTTTTAAGTGAAAAAGTCGTCTCGTCTGAATCAGGAGAGAAATATGCACAGATCAAGCAGCGTTTACAAGCGAAAACCGTAATGTCACCTTGGCAACAAATGATAAATAAAAAAATAAAAAAATAAACTAAAATAAAAAATAATTAAAGCTAAATAGAAATATTAAAAACAACCAATATTACCAACTTTAAAATTAAGATGAAAACTGAAAGTATGAAAATAAAAGCTAATTCAAAATATTAATAGATATTATGATTGTATATTATGATAATCATATGATATTAAAATAACACTGGTTTTATATTGACAAATACTGTAATATAATAAATGTTCGCAAATTAATATTTTGTAATAAAAATTTACAAACAAAATATTTTACTCTTAAATCTGCTTGCTTGATTCTTTTTCTTAATTTAATAAAAATGACTAAAACTAAACTGAAATAAAATAAATGAAATCTATACAGAAATATTTATAAAAACTATCTAATATTAACAAAAATATTAAAACTTAAACTAAAATTAAAGCTGAAAGTAAAAAATAAAAGCTAATTCAAAATGATTATTATAATAGCATATAAAAGATATTAAAAACACTTTATTGATAAATAATATATATTAATATTTTGTCAACAATAAATGTTGGCTAATTAATAGTCTTTTATTACATACATATATATATAATTAATTTGTGATATTGTGGTACTGAGTGAAGCTGTACTGCTTGCTTGATTATCTTTCTTAATTTAGTATAATATTAATTACACTCATTTTTATGTTATTCTCTCCACACAGATATTTGAATCATGTAATGTTGTTTTCTCCTCTCTTCTCAGTGACTGGCTTGTTACTGACAGCATAAAACAGGCCTGAGCTGTTCTCACCAGTCAGAAACTGCTGGTAAAACAGTAGTCTGGTTTCTCTGGGGATTGTTTTTCTGCCACTAGCATCCTCTGCATCTCACTGTTCTTTCTCACCCTCTCAGGTGGCTGTTTCATCACGTCGTTTGTGCACTTCTCTTTCGACAAATAATGATGACATAAAACGTGTGAAGAGACGCTGATCTCTTCCCCCTCAGCATGATGTCATCATCCTGTGAATTCTGCTTACATAACCGGTCTGCATAGAAACCGTGACCTGGCAACAGTATCCGAGTCCTTTCTCCCCTGGCGGAGGAACATTACTCTGATCTTGTAATGGCGGCTCTAAATAGAGAAGAGGAAAGGCCATTTTCTTTAGTGCATTTCCAAGTGGAGGTACAGTCGAGGTCTCTGTGACCTGCTGCGATGCACACACAGATCACATCAATGTGCTTTTCAGTTAAAGGATGTTTAGAGGATTAACTGTGATGTTTGATTCTGTGTTCTGGATGTTTTTGTGCATGAATTTAAGATGAGGACTGGAGTGAAATGTAGGTAGATATTCAGCATTATAATACTGTTGTTTTCTTTGTCAGTAAAGTCTTAAACATGTGGATTTACTGATTTGATCATCTTTAGGCTAAAAGTAGCAAATAATTGTTCATATTTATAGTTGGCATGAAATCAAAATTTGCCTATTTATTTTCTTATCCAAGATCTAAATGAGATTGTTTCTTCAACATCACTTGCTCACAAATGGATGCTCTGCAGTGAATGGGTGCCGTCAGAATGAGAGTCCAAACAGTTGATAAAAACACCACAAGTAATCCACACCACTCCAGTCCATCAGTTAACATCTTGTGAAGCGAAAAGCTGAGTGTTTGTAAGAAACAAATCCATTACTGAGATGTTTTTAACCATGGCTAAAATCTGAGCCCTCCATCCATAATATTGCTTTTTTAAGTGAAAAAGTCGTCTCGTCTGAATCAGGAGAGAAATATGCACAGATCAAGCAGCGTTTACAAGCGAAAACCGTTCTAAACAAATATTTTGTTGGAGATGGACTTTTTGACAGAAGGAAGCATTATTATGGATTATGGACTGGTATTTTGGCCAGAAGCGACATTTTAAAGTTAAAATGCCTTAACGTTTTCTACAGACACTCACTGCTTTTTACTTCACAAGATGTTAATTGATGCACTGGATTCATGTGGACTGCTTGTGGATTACTGTGATGTTTTTATCAGCTGTTTGGACTCTCGTTCTGACGGCACCCATTCACTGCAGAGGATCCACTGGTGAGCAAGTGATGCAATGCTACATTTCTCCAAATCTGTTCTGATGAAGGAACAAACTCATCTACATCTTGGATGGCCTGAGGATGAACACATTTTGGGCAAATTTTAAATTCTGGGTGAACTATTCCTTTAAGATCTGCCTCTTTTCTCTTTTCACATGGATATACTTTACAATACGGTAATAAAGTTGATTGCAACTTCCGCTTCATGCCAACATCAAATCTGCATGCCACTGTTGTATTTGTAATTGTCTTCAGCCATTGTCTTAGATGTTTAGATGCAATTCTAATAGGCTATGATTTGATCAAGCTGTTGCATTAAATGTTAAATGTGAGGTCATTTCTAACCCGCTTCCACTGTAAAAGCAATGCAAAGTTCTAAACAAAATATTGGTGTTCACATACACTTTATTAGCACTTACAGTGATTTTTGTTGTTTGACAAAACTCGCAGTGCAGAGATATGTATTTTTGTACAAGATTTTATAACTGCACAAATATCGAAAAGCATTTAAATATACTAAGAACCACGATTTCCTTCACAAATTCATAATTGTCAGATTACAAACCCAGAAGGCAAGAAGTTGGGACAGTGATTAGTATCAGACAGAATGTTTCGAAGCCAAGTCAAGGGACAAAATACACTTCATCAAGCTTGAATAGGATGCATATGACACTAAGAAGATGGTACACCACTTTAGACAGCCAATCAGAGAAAGAGAGGACAGGAAACTCACTTAGAGCAGGTTTGACATTTAGACAGGCTGATCTGATGCTGTGCGGTTTAAACTTGTACCAGATATCTTAGCAATAAAGAGATTTCAATCATTTTTTTTTCTCGATCATTTGTAAGAAAGAAAATAAAAAAAAAGCAATGTCAAAAAATCAACTGATCTGATTCACAAATCTGTAAATATAACATATAAGGCCTGTTTCACACAGTAAGTGAAATAGACTGATATAAATTATTTAAGCAGTTTGAGATGTTCGGTTTAGATTCATTGCCATTTGGATCTAAATGTTTCTGTTCAAAATGTTGGCGTCTAAGATTTTTTTAATGTTGATAGAAGTCTATTTTGCTCAAGGCATTTATTTCATAACACTACAGTAAATTAGTAATATTAATATTGTGGAATGTTATTACAATTTAAAACAGCTCTTATTTTGTGTATATACTTTGTGAAAACCATGAGACATTTATTCAGGATTCTCTGATGAATAGAATATTCAAAATAATTTATTTGAAATAGATATCTTTTGTAACATTCTAAATGACTTTACTCTCACTTTTGATCAATTTAATGCATTCCTGCTGAATAAAAGCTTGTCGAATGAATAAATGTAAATAAAAATACCAATTTCTGACCCCAAACTTTTGAACAGTATAGTTTAAGTAAATTAGATTATATAATGTTTATAATTATCAATGGCCTACTCCTGAAAACTATTTAATCTATGGCTATCACATGAAAAAATCAATATAGCATCCCAGAAATCACTTTATTTTGCATATAGAGCTGCCATTCAGTTACACAGCAGAAATACTGAGAGCACAGAGTGAGCCTGCTGTTATAGTTACTGCTGCTTTGCTCACAATATGAAACAGAGTGTCTCCAAACCCACTGACAGCTGTAGCAAAGCTCGGATATATTTGGATCTCTGTAGAAGCACAGTCATGCTGCTTTCATCTGTTGAGAAACTCAGGGATTCTGGGTGACAAAACATCACCTAAATGCTGGTCAAGCTGTGGTTTTGTTTTTAAGGACAAAGTGAGTTATCAACAGCATTTCAACAGATCTTATTTATAGTGAAGCGTCATTTAAAACCATCTCAGTCTGTAATAAAGATTAGTGTGACCTTGATCCTGTTGATTCTGACAAAAACAGCGATGAGCTACTTGTGCAAGCCAGTAACTGATGCTAATTTCCATGTCGGTAAGGTAATTTCATGCCTGTAGTACTATGGAATAAAAAAATTAAAAAGGTAACTGAGACTTACGATCTCACAGTTCTGACTTGATAGCAATTCTCAGAAAAAAAAGTCAGAATTGCAAAATGTAAACTCAGAAATCAGAGAAAAAAGTCAGAATTGGGAGATATAAATTTGCGAGTTTATACCTCACAGTTCTGAGTTTATGTCTCACAATTCTAAGAAAGAAAAAAAAAAGTCAGAATCGTGAGATAAAAACATAATTGCGAGAAGGCCAGAATTGGAAGTTTATATCCTGCAATTCTGACAATTCTGAAATCTGAGAAAAAAGGCAGAATTTGACACAAAAACTCAGAATTATGAGATGTGAAGTCAGAAATCTGAGAAAAAAGGCAAAATTTTTTGATATAAATTCATAAATCCGAGAAAAAAAGTGTGAGATATGATCTCAAAATTTTGAGAAAAAAAGTTGCAATTACCTTTATAATTTTTTGGCAGAAAAGGCCTTCCATATTGTATAATGTAGCCAGAAAGAAGATAAACAAAAAGCATATTCAATAAGCTGTTATGTGTGTGGGATTTATTATAGTATAACATTGAAACAGAGCAACATCATATCAAAGTACCTCGGCAAGCAGGCCTTGATTAGATTTAGGCAGATGACAATGAGCGCTGGCGTATCTGTAAGCAAGTGAAATGTTGCAGTCCCTCTGTCTGTCTAGATTTCCCTCTATTTTCCCCCAAACGTTTCCTTGTTATTCCTCTCACTTTCTCGTACTCTTTAGGCTGGCAGGTACTGCAGGATGTGCTGTGCGATCAGAGCGGGGTCGTAGGTCAGGGCTCTGCGCTTGCGGCTGTGTTTTTTGGGGGGCGGCAGGTCAGTGTCTATGCGCTTCATTCTCTGCAGGCCGACGTGTGGTGTTCTGTTGCTCTGCCCTGCGACCTCGTCGTCGTCCACGTCGCCATCGAGCCGTTTCACCCTCAGTAGCGATGCCTCGACCTGGGGGGAGGGGCCAGGGGCGGAGTCCAGGGACCGGCGGGAGCGTTTTAGGGCGGGTCCTCCAGATTGCTCCATGTTGGCCACAATGCTCAGGTCCCGTTTAGCACGCTGGTTTGAAGGGCCTCCCTGATTGCCACCCGATGCCAAGCTGGAGAGGATCTTCTCAACAAGGTACCTTTAATAATACATAAAAATTGAAGTATGTTTGCTTAAAGACAACTTGAAATTAACATGGCACAATTCATATGCTATTGCCCCAAAAAAGGTTGTCTTAATGTTTTTTTTTAAAAATAAACTGCATTTTTTGGAACAGTGTCATTGTAGTAGTATTTATATTTTTTTCTAATTTTTATTAATATTTTAAATGACCTTTTTAGCAATTTTATGTGCTTTTCTCATTTGTTTTTTTTTATAGTTTAGGTTTTCCATCTAATACATTTATTTGTGTATTTGTCTTTTTTATTAGTGTTTGTTTGAACTATATTACTATTTAGTTCTAATAGTTTTTCATCTAATATTTATATTAGGGTATTATTAATATTTTGAATGCGCTTTGATTTCTTCATTTTCAATTTTCATTTTAATTTCAGTATTAGTATTCGTTGTAATTTTGTTATGCATTTGTCATTTTTATTATTTCTAATCTTAGTTTAAGTTTTTAATCTAATATTTATATTTTTATTAAGAATTTTTGATTAGCTTTTGTACAATATTTTGTCATTTTGTTTTTGTGCTTTTCTATTTGGGTTTCAGTTAGGGTTAGTTCAGTTGTAGTTTTTATTTATTTACAGTTATTACTTTTAGTGTTTTAGCTTATTTCAGTTAGCTTTATTTCAATCCTAGACTGTAAAAAAATAATTCAATTCAAATGTTTTTAATAGTTTTTTGTTATTATAACCCTGAATCTGAGGTACTGTTCTCTTTGCGAACGACATGTTTTCATTACCTGAGCATCTCTTGGTCTTTGTCCTGCTCTCTCTCAGGAATCCTGTTGGTGTTCGGAGCGAGTCCAGTCTGCATCAGTCTCTCCTGCTTGTAGCGGTTGAGTAGAGCCTGAGTAAGCTGAGGATCCAGAAGGCCCTGCCATGAAGCCTGGGGCTTGGCCATGCTCACGGCCTGCTCGGTCTCATCGTAGTCCGGAGGGTACGGGCCCTGGAAATCACCCTCCTCCTCCTCCTCTTCCTCAGGTTTGCCCTGTCCGTTATTCTGTGCCTCGTTCAGGAGCCGCAGCATCGACGCCAGATAATCTGCTTCCTGTTCCCGCCTCTGATCGTTCTCCACCAGTCGCTGGAGGGCTTGTCCAAGACCTCGAGCTCTCAAGACCTCTGGCTGGTAGTACAGATCATTGCTTCCCCTCCTGAAGTCAGCAGCGGGGTAAGACATCATCTGGGCCTCGTAGGGCACTGAATCCCGCAGGTCTCTTCGCAGACGGACTCCACCTCCTCCACGCATGGCAGAGAGAGGCTGACAAATACAGAGCGGAAGACAAAGAAATCAAACAGATGATTGGTGAAAAATGTCTTGTTTCTATGTTAAACAACTTTGTGCACAGTTTGGTACCGACAACTTTTATTTATACTCATTTGTACTTAAATATGGCAGTATGCAAAGACAGATTTTAATTATGAATGGAGTTGCTTATTGTGCAGAGAGGAGGGCAAATGTTTTTCCAGTTCAAATTGTTTCATAATGTTCAATGATCTTTTCTGAACGTTCAGAACAAACATACATGCGATGCGTTGAGTTGTGTATGCAGCTTTTATGACCTCATATACAACATTAAAATGATTATTTATTAAAAATGGTCAAAAAAGGTGGCTTGTATTATATGACTATTACATATATATTCTTATTTGTCAACTACCCATATTTTAAACCCTATATTGAACAACAAAGCTTTTTCTAATTCATAAAACATTGTTTAAAGTTGCTGTAAACACTTTTAAATACAACACTTAAAATAACACTACTACCTGTCAGATATAGAGGCAGCAGAAGTAAAAAATCTCTTAAAGGGGTCCTATTATGCTTTTTCACTTTTTCAACTTTAGTTAGTCTGTAATGTTGCTGTTTGAGCATAAAAAAGATCTGCAAAGTTACAAAGCTCAAAGTCCAATTCAAAAGGAGATATTTTATTTAACAGAAATCACTTTTCAAAAACTACAACGAACGACTCGTTTGGACTACAACGCACATTTTCCGGGATTTGTGATATCACAAAGATCGACGAATGGGACGAGACCTGGTAATGAGTGTTATCACTATGTCAGAGACACGCTAGCTTTCCCAAGGCAGACAAACTTAGAGTGAAAATCAAGACTTTGTAAAAGAGCATAATAGGACCCCTTTAAAAATGAACATAACAACGAAAGTGATTTAGTAATTTAATTTTTGTTTTAATTAATGTATCTAATAATGTGTATACCTCAGAAGCATATAAAGTAGAAAATATTTTTCTTTAATACGCTGTTGGCGCGTTTGTAAAATCGCCTCTCGTTATTAAACTGGCCAATCAGAATGAATATTCAAATGACGCAGCGTCAACAGCGTTTTCATTCAAAACATTCAAATGAATCGGCTAGCTTTCAGTATCACCGTTGGCGCGCATAACGTGGGATTAGGAGCAGGTAAAGAGAGCTAAACAAGTTAGACGGAACGACAATATGAATTTACTGAAGGATGGAGTGGAGGATGAAGTTAGTCTGCACACTGGTAAGTAGATGGTAATGGAATGGGGCCTTCCATTCTTGTACAAATACCTATGGCGCTGATAGATTTGTTCCGTTCATTTGCTATGTTGACAGGTGACGTTTTGTCGTCGGTAGAGTTGTAAAATTACGTTAATTAGGAATAGTTGTAGATGCTTTAATGTAGTTCAGTTATTTTGGTTACTTCAGCTAAAGTTTTGTTGTTATTGTTGTTAATTTAAAATAGTGCAAAATTAGTTCCGTTGACTTATATTGACAGGTGACGTGTCTGAGCGGTTTTTTGGTATTGTTAAGCCATAGCTTTGTGAAATTAATTAAAATTGTTACATACACTTGAATGGATTTTGGTCATTTCAGCTTAACTTTTGTTGTTGTTAAAAAACCATGGTGCTGCTAGATTTGTTCCGTTGATTTATTATATTGACAGGTGACGTGTTTGTGGTGGGCGGGGCTTTGGTGTAGCCATCGGTAGATTACATTATTCAAAATTGTTATAGATGCTGCAATTGATTACAGTTATTTTGGTATTTTCAACTAAAGTTTTGTTGTTGTTATGGTATTGTTTAATAATGTAATGCAATTTAATAATGTAATCTTGCTTAGCAATTAATGTATGCCTACAGAGGACCAACTCTGATGAATAGCAGTAAGGGCAGAAGATTTCATGATTTGTAGATTCTGACGTACATTTGCCTTTGAGAGCACAGAAACACACACCTCCCACTTCAGTGACACTTTACATACTAATCATTCATGCACTGGAGAGGAAGCATTAGTAAGCATGTTTTCCTCTCCTCTCATCTGCACTTTCATCCTCACGCCTCCTCTCCATCCCCACTGAGTCAGACATTCAATTACACTCACACACTGTTGAGAAGAAAAGAAAGATGCTTTCTAGAGCCTGAAATCACTGTAGGGTGCATAGCAAGCACATTCTGACAGTATGAGTAACCAGCTCCTCTTCAGCGTATATTAGTTCTGTCACTGATGATCTACGTCCACCATTACTGATAGGAGACTTGTTTAAGCAGTGATTTATGGTCTAGAGCCTTGAATCTGTTTCTCTACTTATGTTAGCCACTGAAAAGCGCTTGAGCTCAAGCCTGAGGTTATAAACAAAGTGCTGAGTCATGGCATTGTCTTCACCCTCTGTGTGCAACATAATTATTCTAAATTGCAAAGTGAGCACTGAGAGACAACTAGCAGCAGTGCTCAAAAACTACCATATGTGCAAGTTTTGTGATCTTGTAAAGCATATTCTGTGTCAGAATGATAAATGAAACTTTTTTTTGCGGAGTCAGTTTCTCAGTTCAAGCTTTATGTGGTATTTCAGGGCTGTTATGATTCATAATAAACGAGGCAGATATAGTGACGTCTGAAACTAAAGGAACAGGATTCCTCTGAGCGCTGTGTGAGTTGAATCAGTGACTCACTCTGGTGCATTATGACGTCTGTAGCGCTCCAGACGTACACATTGCGTGTGTGGGAGATCTTGCTGTTCATATCATGAGTTCAAGTGGTGTCGATGTCCTCGGGTTCCTTACCATCTGCTCCACTCTGCATTACTGCGCCAGTGGAAATGTTTCTAATGTGAACAACTATCTGCAAAGTTATTTTAAAACTCCTGCAGACTCCAGCCAGAGTGCTTTGTCACTAGGCCTGTCGCGATAACAACTTTTTGTTGTGCGATATATTGCCCCAGAAATAATTGCGATAAGCGATATTATTGTCATTTTAAAGACCATTTTATGCCACTGAATATATAATCATAATGTAACAGCATAATAATGCAAGAAGGCCTACACACTTCCAAATGACAACAAACTTTTAATTTTTAAGAATATTTAGATAATGGAAATTAAGTATCAAAATATTAGATACCTTAAAAAACCTGAATAAATAGTAAATAAACATTTTCTAACAAAAAGTGCAAAGTAGAAAAAAAGAAAAATGCACAAAGAACTTGTATGGAGATTTTTCCATCTACAGATTTTCCCTGACCTTCTTTTCTCTGTAAATTAAGGGTGCACACTATTGCTGAAAAATACAATCACTACTTAGCAGTCAGATGTCCGTACAAGGCACAGATCACTAAACAAGGCCATATCTGCTGATGAAACTTTTTTTGTAGAAGCATTTTTTAAATTTGAACTAGCACCTCATGACTACACGTTATGTACGACACAGGCGCAAGTGGAACGTACAAAACATGGTGACATTAATTTTTAAATAAATATAATGGGCGATATATTGCATCACCAAAAATTATTGAGGTCATGTACATATATTGCGCGATAAGTCGATATATTGATTATTGCGACAGGCCTATTTGTCACATCAATTTGTATCTAGTTGTGTGTGTCATTATAAAATATATTAGTGATTATCAATATACTTCATGGGTTTGGACTTAATTAATAAAGATACTGAAAAAGATGCTTCATGCACCCACTTCTATATTAAAAAATCAATGGCAAGTGTAAAAAACAGTTTACGATAAAACGTTTTTACAGTTTAAGTGTATAGATTAAGTGTAATCCAATCAGTGTTGTTATAACAAAAACTATTAAAAATGTTTTCGGTTATTTAAAAAGCTGAAATAATAAAAAAAGACATCAAAAACCAACATAAAACAAACTGAATCCAATCAGTGTTATTATTGTTGTTTGTTATTAAAAATAATTTAGTAATTGATATAAAAATAAAATAAAAAATATTAGATGAAAAACTTAAACCTAAAAACCTTTAAAAAAATCCAATCAAAATGTTAACATTAACTAAAACTGTTAAAAAGTTTTTGTAATTGAAATCAGGCTGAAATAAAATAAATTATAAATATAAAAAAAAACATAATTAGAGATGTTGCCATGGAAGCTAACTGACATAATACTAATATACTAATAATAATTACTAAAACTAAAACTGGAAAAAACTAAATAGATTTTAAAAAAAAACTAATAAATAACTAATAAAATAACAAAAGCATGTAACAAGATGACTAAATTTAAAATGCAAACGGAAAATATCAAATTAATTGCCAATTAAAAATATTGAATATTATATAAATAATACTAAAATTACACTGAACCCAATATATTCACATATAGAGTCATTTTAAATCTTTATTTAATTTGAATAATTTGTTAATTTAGATTTTAGGTTAACTGACAATTTTTTTACTGTATAAATGGGTGGATGGAAGAAAACTGAGAGTGCTCTCTGAAAGCTGTTGCCACGGCAGCGTTCCTCCTCCGCTTGGAGTGAAAGAGCGGCTGTTTGTTCTGCTAATGAGATTGTGCTTCCTCTCCTATTGATTTTATCCCGTGTTGTCCTTCAGATATGGCCCCTAATCCTTCACACTTTCCCAAAATCACTGTAGTGTTTATATTCAGCTCAACATGACTGTGTTTCAGTGACAGCTGCTGTCCGTGGTGCTGAAAACATGAGCGCACACTAATGACTGCTACACATGCTCTTTCATGTCTTACAGCCTAGTTACTTGAATTCACAGCTCTTTATATCAGCTGTCCAGTGTCCACATATCTCTCCAATGCATCAGTACTGCTGAACTCTCATTTTTATGATAAAAGGATAGAGACCAGTATATCACAGGCCCTGTTGCCTTGGCAAATTGATAGCAATGCACTATAACACTTTCCAAACATCATATCAACGCCTTAGAATAATTACTGATTCTAAACATTCTAAACATGAATTACCTTTTTTGAATGCTTGTTGCAAATAAGATTTTTTTTTTAAATTCAATAGAATATTTTTGAGTTAAAACCTCATAACAAAATGCTTTCATCAGCAATAGAACAGTCAACAAGTACACAAGACACATCATCTGTTATAACATGGATCTCTCCAGCTGAAAGATGCATGTAATGTTTAATGTGATCTTGGCTTGTTTGCAAGAGCTCTTTGTTCTGCGCACTGCCTTTCTGAGAAATTTCCAGAATTTAATCAGGATAGTATTCGACAGTAAAGCCCTGTTGATATGTGCTCTGTTGTTGCCAGGCAATGATGATTAGTACGCCCTATTTCATCTGGCTCGACTTATCTCATTGCTCTCTGTGACATATCAGTTTAGCAGAAATTAACACGCAGCCAAGCATAACATATATGAAAAGCACCTAAATAGTACATTGTGTACTTTCACATATTCACTATGAGCCATGTGCAATGATTCATATACAAACACTTGAAATGAAATAGAAAAGTGCCCCTAAACACAATGAAATTGGCAATTAGCACCAAACGCAAACCTAGCAGCATAGAGATAAAAAGGAAGAAAACATGCAGGTTAAAATGTAGCTATAGAGAAATCAGAGTGAATTAAGCACTTAGTCTTAGCAAACACACATGATGAGGGTCTGGTGTGGTGTTTGCTTTACCTTTGCTTCTGGTGTGGGAGTCTGGAACAGCGTCAGGGAGAGGAAGAGCAGAAGAGAGGTGGTCAGAAGGCCCGACATCCTGGAGGAGAGAATGAAGCTGCCCCTGCAGTGAAGAGAAACGCTGCCACCAAACACTAGCCCAGATCCAGACAGAGAGAGAGAGAGAGAGAGAGAGAGCAGAGCAGAGGGGGAGGAGCTTCACTGCTACTCTGAACCATAAACTGTAAAAAAAACATGGACGTAGTGTCCGTGACGTCATTCGTAGGGTTCAGAAGAGCATTTTTGAAGCCTAAAGTGGGCGGAGTCGACCGCCACCATCTTGGCAGCGCGTCACTCCCGGATAATCGAAAATGGGCAAAAAGGCGGGACGTGGGTGAAGCTGAGGCGCTAGTTGCTGAAACCACGCCCGTCTATGGTGACAGCAGTGCTGCCGTGCAAAGACAAAACACCATAACTTCGTTTTTGGTTGAAATTAGTTATTGATAATTTTGGGATATATATGACCTCCTTTATCATGTGTATAAGAATCTTGGAGAAAAGCCCAGGAGAAACCAAAGCAGAACACAGTATCATCAGTTACCGCTCTTTGACTTTGTTTTAGATCGCTCAAATTAAGTTACGGTGCTCTCATTTGCTTGATAACAGCCCAAGTATCTTATTATAATTGACTGATTAAATATAAGAATTTGACTCTCATGATAATGCACACTTTTAGAAAAAATGGCTTTAAGGTAAAAATTACCATAAAAGGTAAAAATCTATTTAAACTTATTGGAAAAGATTAATTTCTGTCACTGCTGTGAACTGACCACCACACAGAGTATGAAGAAGTCAGCTGTCCACTGTAGTCCTTAAGATATCAGCACAGTAACACTCAGTCAAATTATTGTTATCGATAAAATACCAGAAAATATAGAGATATAATTTTTTGTCAATATCGCACACCCCTAGCTGCCAGCCGTTCGGTGCAACTGGCAGAGCTGAATGTAAAATTTAACACCGCATACACCATCCTAACACTTGCCAAAGAAGAACTTAACTTTAGGTTGTTTGCAAAAGAAATCTGTCAGTGTTCTTTTCATTTTCTCTCTTCTTCAGCCCTTTCTTTTTCTTGCGGTAGTTAGGTGAAAGCAGTGACTGAGTGATTGACAGCTAATATTAACCAATATAAAATCTGCATTAAAGTTAAGAATGTAAGGATAAAATCTGTTAATATATAATTTGTAGTTGTGATGCTCATACATTTTTGGTGAGTGCTCCTAAATTTTTGCTGGTGCTCCTAACTTTTTGAAGTTGGGAGCACCAGTGCTACCAAGTAAAAAAGTAAATTTCGAGCCTTATATCAATGATGCTATAAATATAGTACCATTCACCACTGTTTCTGGCTACAAGTGATAGCTGCATGCAGTCTTGAGAGCCTCAGAAACACAAACACCTAAAAGTAAAACTTACCCATCATAGGCTTATAAAAAAATTATACCAATTGCATAAAATAATAAAACCTTAGGTCTACTACTTGATTAAACTTGAAACTTGAAGACAGTAAACACATGATTTCAACAATATGGTTTATCTGTGTTTTTCAAGCCATCTCAGGTATTTTTATAAGAATATATAATGCATAGTAAATTTATAATGCAGTGCTAATCGACATAGCCTTTATCACTGTATAGAAGAATAATACTATAAAAGAATGATTTCTGCCTCATTCTGTGATGTGAAACCATTAGGACTGAACGATTTTGGAAAATAATCTAATTGCGATTTTTTTTTTACCAATATTTCGATTGCGATTTAATATGAATTTTTTTTTAAAGCCAATAATGTGATATTTAGTCCCTGGAATGTGAATTTTACTTGAAGATCCCCGCTGAAAAACGTGTATTTTACCCCCGGAATGCGATTTTTACAGGGGAGCCCTCCTTGAAACGCGATTGGACTAGTTTTATTGCGGAAACCTGGCAACCCTGTTCATAGGCGCCACCTGCTGTCAGAGAGTGCGTCTCATTCAGACATGGAGTGAAGATTTAGTCGCATATGCGAGTGATTTACTCGCAATGTAGAGGGTTGTATCGGATAGGATCGGTTCTGAAAAAATGGTATCGTTGTATCCCTAATTCTAATATAAGTAGCATACATGTTTCACTTTTTGTGAGAAGAAAGCACCCCTACAACAACTTCTGAACATATGCACTGATTCTTGTTTAAGCTACAAAAGTTTTTAGGTAAGAGCAGTGAGTGATTTTCTCTTTGTCTTTTGTTCATTGCCCCCAATATTGCAAGCTGTAGTGATATGCAACGTTTGTGATATTTCGATAATTTCGATATATTGCACAGCCCTACCTTCAGGGCCGTTTCTAGGCATAGGCGAGCTAGGCGGTCGCCTAGGAATTGGCTAGAAACGGCCCTGCCTACCTTAGTATGACTACTATGGCTACTGGAATTATAACACATACCTTTTCAGGTTGCAGTATAAGCATATTATTTTGAGAGCATAAACTAGGAATTAAGCAATTAATTAATCATAAGAATTTCCATATTCCCCTTCCCCTTTTCAGCTGCTGCAACTACATGAACTACATCTGAGAGACAGAAAATTCAAACTCAATTCAAAACTCAAATAATAGCAAACCACAGCTGCCCCCTACTGGATGTAGATTAAAAAAAGCCATAGCAGGAAAAAATAAATAAATAAACAAAAACCATTTGTTTTGCATGTCATTGTCATATGATTTAATAGTAACACTTTCGCTTTCAAATAAATTGAATGGATGGATACTCTAATACTTTATACTAAAGTAATAAAATGTAGTAACCGAAATTCAGAGGTCCAAAATGAACATAATTCAAAAAGAAACAATTTTTTTTCTCGGAATGACTAATCATTTGTCAGATGATAATTATTTTCCATTTATGTATGTTTTTTCCCGCTTTCAAATAAATCGAATGGATGGATACTCTAATACTTTATACTAAAGTAATACAATGTAGTAACCGAAATTCAGAGGTCCAAAATGAACATCATTCAAAAAGAAACAATTTTTTTTCTCTGAATGACTAATCATTTGTCAGATGATAATTATTTTCCATTTATGTATGTTTTTTCCCTCATTAGAAACCTGCCATATTATTTTAGACATCCATGTAGTCATTGTTGAAAATCTGTCATGAATGAACATAGAAATACATGTATGATTAGTTTTTCTCTTATACATCAATATTTTGTGTGTTAACAGCAATATAAATTTAGTCTGAACTGTAGAAATTATTGTCTCCATTGAAACCAATGAAACTGCTCTCAGGCCGTTTTGAGTTTGCAGTTTGATTAAAATTCAAGTTTGATCTGATTGTAGTTGTTTTATAACAATTTTCAAAAGTCAAGTTGTTTTCTAATATAACACCCAGGTCTTTGACTGTATAGAGAAAAAAGTAACAGTACATCTATCTGGATGCAAACTGTATTCTAAGAGCTTCTGTGTACAGGCTTTGGGTCCAAATTAAGTAATGTCTCTGTCTTATATGAGTCTAATATGAAGTTAACATTTTTGGCAGCCATTATTATAATATCTTAAAGGAATAGTTCACCCAAAAATTACATTTGTTGAAAATTTACTCAACCTCAGGTCGTCCTGAGGTCGATGTACATGAGTTTGTTTCTTCATCAAAACAGATTTGGAAAAATTTAGCATTACATCACTTGCTCACCAATGGATCCTCTGCAGTGAATGACTTTAGTTATAATAATAATAATAATAATAATAATAATAATAATCTTGTAAAAAGCATAGAAAATGTAAATATGTAAAGACATGTAGAAGAACAAAATATTTATTAATGTAAAATGCATAGGATGCATATAAAATGTATTAATTCATTTTGCACACAATTTCATCAAAATTACAAATGAGGAGAAAGCAATACCTGATTTCAAGAATAAACCAGCATAGTAAAATGTTTTGTTTTTTTACATTGTGATTAAAATATGATGTAGATTAAATGTAAATATATAAATGAAATCATTATTTTACTTTGTTGAGAGAATTTTGTTATGATTTTGAAAGAGTATTACAGTTCAGCATGCAGAAAATCATTTGATCAATCTGAATTGATTAATTGATTGGTTGTCCATTCTTTTCTGTTTAGAAACTCTGACGTCCTCTTATACATCAGTATAGTCATTATCTGTGCCAGTATTGATGGAACCTGTTGAAACAAATGCATTCTGCTGAGGGCACAGTGTGCTAACTGTGTTGTGTAGAGCAGCATAAATGTGGCAAAACACACTAAACTTGTGAAAACTCATCTAGCAGCAGAATCAGAGTCACATGTTAGGAGCAAGTGAGGTCTAGGTGTTACTTTAACTCTATTGTGATCTGTTTGCTTGTTCTTTGGAGCTTGTAGCCGTTATTTAAAACCAGATGCTATAACAAATTTTGTATAGTTTTATGTGTGCATTTGAATATTAGACATGAAAATGAGTTGTTTGGATGAAACACACACCTTTAGCTTTGCTCTTAACGGTGGTCACGATCACTGCTGCAGTCATGATGAAGAGACCAACAGCAATGAAGGAGAAAAAGGTGATGTAGAATGAAGATACTCCTTCATAATGATGATCCAAGCAATGAGTATCTGCAGCAAAATCTGAAAGAAAACACAGGCGACATGTACTGTATGTACTGAACAAATATACAGTTACATGTTTTGAGACACACAGGCCACATACAGTATGATACTGAAAGCTGGGTGTGAACTTAATAAATAATTTAATAATAAATTAATGAACATGAAATAATGAGCCTATGCAAGTACTGCTTCTTAAGCCATTACAAGGAAACCTCATTAAATACTCAACAGGACAAGAAAAAAAATCTATATTTTAAAGTGTTTAGATTATATTGACATACATGTCCAACATGCCAGCAAAACAGAGCTACTTTTAAATTATACAGTAGTTTCAGTATATTTTACCTGACAGGCTGTATGTGTAGGTCTCACTCTGACGGTTCACAACAGAATTAATCTGGTGTACGCAGGTGAAGGAAACCGGTGGACTCACTATCACATCAAACACACACACGTCATTTGAAAAGCACCGTGGGTTCTTTAAGGCATAGTTGTATTCACTCTTCAGTAACAGCTGGAAAGAGCTCTCAGTGAGCCTCCTTCCAAATGAACACATGACGATCACACGCTCTCTGTCCTCCATCTGCCTGAACACTGTAATACTTGGCACTGGGACATCTGAATGATGTCCATCTGAGCAACACAATTATTAATTACAAACTGTTTTCCAAACTGAGATATTTTTGTATTGCATATTTATTTATTTAAATGTTGATGAGTAAGTAAGTAGGAAATGAGACGTACTCTGAATGCGCCAAAATGGTGCTGTGATATTTGAAAGAATAAAAAAAAGAAATTAAACATAAAAACTGTTGTTGTT
>NW_015632979.1:0-801 GCF_001515625.1 Sinocyclocheilus rhinocerous
AGATTTTTTTAAATGCCCATCCCAGCAAAAACTTTCCAAAATCGGAAGCCCCAGCACGAGCACCGACGTAAGTGAACCAGCCCCAGTGAACCAGTAATGGTAATTGATCAATATTTATATGTATGTAAATAAAAGCCTATATTAAAATCTGTTCATCATATAAAGCGAATGTGTCTTTTTAGAAGACTTGGATTAAACCAATTTCAAAGCTTGAAATAATGATTGCCTTGAAAAAATATAAATAAAATATAAAAATATCGATATATATGTATACAGTATGTGTTAGTTTTGCCAATGGTATTGAAAATGAATAGTCTTCATGAAATCAGAAATTCCCCTACTTTATGATTAGTCGTCATGAAATCAAAAATGACCTACTTACTTTTTTAGTGCACATTACTAGTCTTGTGGTGAACAATTGAACCGTGCAAGTCAATACACTGGAAAAAAATTGTCTGCCGTCGTAATCTTTAATCAAAAACTGAAAATTCACTTCTGCTCTGGAATGGCGTTCTTGCTCTGATGACGGCTTTGTGAGAATCCTCTTAAGTCAAGTCATGACATAAGGACTGCTGTTTATTTAAGCTAAGCATTTAAAAATTTGCTGTGCACACTACAGTCTCTGTGCTCAGTGTCTCGGACACTAATATTTTAGCTGAATCACTGTCTGGCCATCTGGGATTTCAGTATGGAGATAAAGATTAGGGTTATAATTTTTTCAGTATTACATGACATTGTGGGTGTATATTAGCACAGTTTGTTGTTTTCTTGTGGCGTCTGGCAGAGCGTTAGGACCCAGAA
>NW_015632979.1:1134-1296 GCF_001515625.1 Sinocyclocheilus rhinocerous
ATAAGATAAAAGTGGGTTTTGTTCATTCAAAGTAGTATCCACATAGATCTTTGATATTAATGAATATTTTTTTGTAATTCATTAAATATCGCAGACTAAAAAGTAACTAGTACTCTTAGTAGTTTTTGAGAGGAGTACTTTGTACTTTTACTTAAGTACTGT
>NW_015632980.1:0-941 GCF_001515625.1 Sinocyclocheilus rhinocerous
TTTATGACATATTTCTTTGTAGTTTGTTTTAGCTTAAAGTTTTTAAATTTTGCTTCAGTCATATAAGATGTGAACAGACATTATTGTCGATTAAATTTTTAAATCAATCCATTCAAATCTGTCATTTTGACTCTTGTGTGCAGAACTGATTCAAATGCAACACTGGCTTTTAAAAACAACAACAACAACAGAAACATGGTATTATCATTGTACTTTTGAGACCTTTTTGTTAAAAAAGACGCATTTCATTCATTTGAAGCGATCGACCTGGGTTCGAATCCGCATTTTGCCGAGCTATATATTACTTACACTCTATGGGTCTCATTCATGAAACACGAGCAGAATGACTTTTTGTGTTAATCGTTCATAAAGTCATTGTGACGTAAACTTTCGAATTCATGAAAATGTTCATATTTTCTGTACACCTGCTCCTTACCATGTGTTCATGATGCATAAAATGTTCTGTGTTATTTTTGGCAAACTGATGACACTGAATTTTGATGCACTACCATCATAATATTTTATAAGTTCGTTTTCGCTGTCTTTTTTTCTTTCTTTTTTTTGTAGCTGAGAGTTGAAAACTGTTCAACTTTGGGTAAAACGCAGCGCTCGACAGACACTGTCACTTTTTACTCAGCTGTCCAATCATTGGAGGAGGGGCAGGACAAATGCTACACCGATCAACCATCCTACTAGTACAACGACTGAACAACAATGGAGACGTTATTACTGGTTATATTGCATTATAAAATACTGCATTTTATATTCAGTAATATTGCCGTGGATATTCCACATCCAACCAAAATCGTCAGCTGGAAAAATGCTGTGCCACCAAAGTTTTATCAAGCGCCACCAGCTGGCCGTTTTCAGAAGAGCACCTGGTATTTTTCAGCTGCCTTAAAACGCTTTGGTGGACACGTTGATTGAATATTTATTGTTAG
>NW_015632981.1:0-569 GCF_001515625.1 Sinocyclocheilus rhinocerous
TGTACATTTAATGTCAGATTCTCTTTTGACATATTGTATGGCTTTTACTGAAGCAGTACAAAAGGCACAAAATCAGGTTCATGATGCATGGATATTGCCTCCAGAGGGGGGACATAGTATTGTGCCAGGGCAAATGGTTTATGTAAAAAAAAATTACAACATTCAAGTCTAGAACCAAGATGGGATGGTCCTTATTTGGTCTTATTAGTTACCCCTTCAGCAGTAAAGTTGCTAGGTAAACCTAGATGGACACATATTAGTCACTGTAAATTAGCTTATACTCCCAAATCTTAAACAAAACTGGCGAAATGCTGTAGGATGGAGTCATGAGGAAGAACCTTGTCTTTTAGTGACTTGGGGCCACCCTCATGATGAAGATATGGTGGGTGGTGACCTACAATGATTAGCTTAATAATTAGCTACAGTTTAGTCGCCAGATAGTTTCTATGGTAGCAGGGAGTCAAAACAAATGATTTCCTAACTAAACTGTTTAAAGTTGTTTTTATGGCCATGAAGCTCTTTTTTTTTTCTCTCTTATTTTTATGTTTTCGCAGATTTATGTCGGCGGC
>NW_015632982.1:0-190 GCF_001515625.1 Sinocyclocheilus rhinocerous
CGCGTATGAAATATTAATGGCCAATATTAGCCATCTTTGTCACTTCAATCACAGCTGAAGCTTCTGAAGGTGCTAATGGAACTAGACGTGGCGTGTGGTCGGGTGAGCTTTATGGTCTGGAGTGACAGACTCAAGCAGTACTGATGACTTCATATAGCGCCATGAAACAGCGCCGGACCAGAGGCTCTGC
>NW_015632982.1:232-600 GCF_001515625.1 Sinocyclocheilus rhinocerous
ACAGCGCCGGACCAGAGGCTCTGCGTGTCACAGCGCGCCTGCGGTCGACGCCCTCCAGGCCCCGCGCTGACTTTGACATGAATATAAAGTGACCTTCTGGTGTGGAGCAGCGACCCACCCTAACAGCTCCTGCTCTCCAGCACCTGCGAACGTCACAGACCAGAATTTATTATAATATCAAGAAAATCAAGAAAAACACCTTCAGAGAGATGGAGAGAGTTTGTACTGTTTTATAATTGTAGGCATGTATACATGCATCCAGGGTCTAAAATCACTCACCAAGTGCCAAATGTGAGAATAAAATCAGTGTTGGTGAGTATGTGTAATGTAATATATAATAATAATAATTATTATTATTATTATTATAT
>NW_015632983.1:0-977 GCF_001515625.1 Sinocyclocheilus rhinocerous
TTCAGACAGGTTTATTTTGACATGAGAGTGGTTAAATGATGGTGGAAATTTCATACTTTTAAGTGAAAAATCCCTTTAACTTGGACTGCTGACGGTTTGCAAATAAAATGTAAGGGGAATTCACTAGCAATGAGTTAATTTGCATAATATGTCTGTGTTGTATTAGCACCATTTTAATTACAATTATTTTAAAATTATACAAATGTTATATATTAGAGTTATTAAATCAAAATAAGGTAACAGCAAACAATTCACCCACAAAAAAAAAATAGAGAGATATAAACTTAGAATTGTGTGATGTAAACTCAGAAAACTCAGAATTGTGAGAAAAAAGTCAGAATTGAGATATAAAATCAGAATTACGAGATATAAACTTGTAATTATGAAATGTAAACTCAGAATTGTGATAAAGTAGAATTGCAAGATGTAAACTCAAAATTACATGGAAAAAGTCAGAATTGTGAGATATAAGCTCAGAATTGCAGGATGTAAACTCAGAATTACTAGATATAAACTTAGAATTTTGCAAGATACAAATTTAGAGCTGCGAGAAAAATGTCAGATGTAAACTCAGAATTGATCAGATGTAAAATAAGATATCAACTTAGAATTGTGAGGGGGAAAAAAATCAGAATTGTGAGATATAAAATCAGAATTCGGGTTGCAAAAAGGTGGAACATTTCCAGTAAATTTTGGAAATATTCTTTCCAGGATTTTTTGGAATATTCCAGGGATTTTTGGAAAGTTTCCGAAAATTTACCGGAAATTTTCCACCCCTTTGCAACCCTAATCAGAATTACGAGTTATAAAGAAAGTAGAATTGCGAGATGTAAACTCAATTTCATGAAAAAAGTCAGAATTGTGAAATATAAACTCAGAATTACAAGATATAAACTCAGAATAGCGAGAAAGTAGAATTGTGAGATGTAAACTCAGAACTTTATGAAAAAAGTAAGAATTGCAAGATGTAAACTGAA
>NW_015632984.1:0-529 GCF_001515625.1 Sinocyclocheilus rhinocerous
ATAATGTTCTTTTTAGCAGCATCATATGACCCCTTTAATAAAACTATGTAAATAATCAAAAGCTAGTTGTTAAAATAATGTAATGAAACATATTTTGTTAAACGGGTTTTAGCTTTTCTAATGAGTTCAAAAATGTATTTATTCTAAACTAAGACGCGGAACGGTCGTATCTCTTTACGACCACAACAAACGGGAGACTTTTCAGATGCGCACTTCAGCTTTCCTTCAGCGCGCTAGTCAAACAAGCGCGGAAAAGGTGCAGGAGCCAAATGAGCTTCAGTAGAACAACAGTGAACTGCGGTCTGATGAGATGTTGTTATGTGTCAGTAAAACAAACTTTCCTGTCCTGTCCCGTTTTACCGTGCTCACGGCGCACGCTCTTCAACTGTAGAAGGCTCACGCTCTATATCACTTCATCATAAATAAACCGCTCAAGAAACTTCGACCATACATCGTCAATGAATTCATGAAATTACCAAAATGTCGATTAAAGCTGCAAAACTGCATGCATGTTTGTATTGTATTTAGC
>NW_015632985.1:0-235 GCF_001515625.1 Sinocyclocheilus rhinocerous
TGCAGCAGAGTGATGATATCTCGGATCATTATCTAGTCTCGTGTAAAAAATACCAGAAAAGGCAGTATCCTCTCAGCTATGTTCCTTTTCGGGGAGAAATGGTATCTCTGAGGATTTCCAGTCAGGATTTAGACCGTATCATAGTACTGAGACTGCTCTCACCAGAGTTACAAATGACCTGCTCTTATCATCCGATCGCGGTTGTATTTCTCTATTAGTGCTACTGGATCTTAGC
>NW_015632985.1:256-503 GCF_001515625.1 Sinocyclocheilus rhinocerous
CTACTGGATCTTAGCGCTACGTTTGACACTATCGACCACAACATCCTTTTGAGTAGACTACAAAATTATGTTGGCCTTAGTGGAATTGCATTGTCATGGTTCAAATCGTACTTATCTGACCATCATCAATTCGTAGCAGTAAATGATGAGATATCATATTGATCACAAGTACAGTATGAAGTGCCGCAAGGCTCAGTACTAGGATATCATCAAGAAACATGGTATTAGCTTTCACTGTTATGCTGAT
>NW_015632986.1:0-1011 GCF_001515625.1 Sinocyclocheilus rhinocerous
TTTAGGAGCTTAGGTGGAATAGGGTCTAACATACATGTTGTTGGTATAGTAAACCGTCATGCCAAATAGAGTCGAAAGCTTTTTTTAAATCAACAAAACATGTAAATATTTTTCTTTGTTTGCCCTTTAGATTTTTGTTAATTAGAGTGTGGAGAGAGTAGATGTGGTCGGATGTACGTTGTTTTGGTAAAAAGCCAATTTGTGATTTATTTAGGATGTTGTGTCTTGTGAGGAATGTCACTATGCGGCTGTTTATTATATTGCAAAAAAGCTTTGCTAGGTTACTGCCCACACTAATGCCGTGGTAATTACTGGGATCAAATGTATCTCCTTTTTTATATATAGGTGTGATCAATCCTTCAGACCAGGCCTCAGGGAAGTCACCAGAAGATAAGTTCAGATTGAATAATTTTGACAGAGCTTGAATTATGTAAGGGTTGCTGATTTTGAGCATTTCATTGCCGATGTTGTCTTGTCCACATGCCTTCTTTAATTTGAGATTTTTAATGTGCTCTGTTATTTCTGATGTTGTTATAAATGTGTCCAATGGGTTTTGGTAATTTTTTATTGTTTTCTTCAAATCTTCTAGTTTTCTCTTTGTTTTTGTTTGGGGCTGGTTGAGGTCTGGTTCAAGTTTTTGGTAAAGAGTTTTAAAGTAAGACCTCCAGACTGTGCCGCTCTGGAGTAATGTGTCAGATTTGGGGCTTTCAAATTTTTTAAAGAGATTCCAGAAATTGTTTTAGTCTATTGATTTTTCGATTTCATAAATTTTAGCTTTATAAAGTCTATTGATTTTTCGATTTCATAAATTTTAGCTTTATAATATTGATCTCTTTTGTAGCAAATGAGCTTTTTATCATTTTTCAAACAGTTGGAGTAGGCGAGCCATAGCGTCTGATGGGCCGGTTCTGTATGCTTTTTGTTAGCAAGTCGAGACAATTGCATTCATTATCAAACCACATATTCTTTTTTATTTTTTGTTTGTTTATTCTATGTTTGTTTTGTTGTTTA
>NW_015632987.1:0-1249 GCF_001515625.1 Sinocyclocheilus rhinocerous
GAAATTTACCATGGCAATATCATCATTCACAAATATTTTAAACCAACTTGTATCAGGGAAAATAAAAATTAAGCTACTCAACCACATCCTGGAAAACAAGAGTGCTTTCTTTGACTTGCTTAATTTAGGTAAAATACTTTTATATATAAAATTTCTTCCTGTTACATACTGTAATTTGAGGAGTCATGACCTTACTGTTTCTTCCAGATTGTTTTTGTGACAATGAACAATACAGGGACACCAAAGCCATGAACAGGCTTCTTGAATGTAGACAAGAGGAAGTGAATGCTATATATCATGAGAAATCAGTGGTTGATGCTCTCATTACAGTGTGCCGCAATCTACAGAAACATCCGAGGGGTATAAGCTTTATTTTGAACAGCTGACAATAAAAGATTGCTTTTATAAAGAGATTTTAATACTACATTTCTATTGTACAGTTGATTTTGAAGGGTTGGAAGACAAACGCCGTAATGACATTGATGAGACGGACCTGGACATGTTTGTGGATGTCCATTTATTAAATCAGATTCCCTCTGCAGTAAGAGTAGTCAACTACTTTGAGCTTGAAGATGATGTTCGATCTATGGCAGAGGTCCTATATACCTTCAAAGAAGGCTACATCTTCAGAATGTGTTGGATGAATGAGGCAACAAAGTTTGCTCAAGATTATGGAGCAGTTTCTTCAGAAGGCGATATGGCTATCACACTCAAAAAGCTTCACAGTGAAATATTTAAACCATGCCACAATGCCTACAAAAACATATACACAGGGCTTAAAGATGGCAGCATCACTTTTGAAAATATTGATGTGACATTCAGAGCCTACAAGGGAAAATATGAAGAACTGGCAGCAGAAGTTGCAATCTTATGCAGACTGGATCACAGTGATGACCGACGTTGGGTCCAGACAAGAGTCCATCAGATTGAGCAGTACCATGAGCTTTATCTGGCAATACAGTCAGCTGAGGTGGTCATGATGGTCAAAGAGACGCTTTGCCTACAAGGAGACTTTCAAGTCTTGGAGAAGTTGCTTAATACTGTAAGTCATCATATTTTGCCATCATAAGTACATTTTTATCATAGATAAATAAGGAACATGCTTAACCCACAAGGCTGTCTTTCTTTCAGAGACACGTGGATTTTAAAAAGGAGCGTCTTGACAGCATTGATGATGAGTTGGTGCAGGCAAAAATTGTGCTTGTGGATATCACAGAATCCCGCAGACTGTGCCTTCAGGAGCTCAGCC
>NW_015632988.1:0-746 GCF_001515625.1 Sinocyclocheilus rhinocerous
AGACTCATTGCTGTCGTCCTCTGATTGGTCTTCTCTCCCTTAAAAAAGATGACAGCATGTGAACTATGCTGTTTATTTGTGCTGTGCATGTGCTGATTTACCCCATTTGTATGCTTCGAGAGATTGTTTGGATATTTATTGTTTTGTAACGGTACTCTGGCTTACCTGACCCTTGCCTGTTGTACGATTTTGATTTTGGATTATCCCTCTGAACTTGATATTTCTTTGTAAATATTTATTGTGAATATTGTAAATAGTTATTGGGAAAGTAAGGAGTCAGACGCCATCTTTTGTTTTTGTAACGTTTGGATCTCTGTTTTTGGATTGGGTAGTTAGGTTAGAAAATTTTATTTTCGGTTTCTTTATTTTGGATAGGTAATTTAGAGGGTTTAATATTTAGAATGTTTTGTTTATTATTTTGGCACCGTCGGCTCCTGAAAGTGGACTCCCAAATAAAAATTCAAAAGAAGTTGATTGTTCACACTCATTTTTTTTTCTCCATGTTGCGCTCTACCCCTAGATGGGGCGTAACATGGAAATTGGGGGCTCGTCTTTTCTTGCTAAATTGGTAGCTCGTCCATTTAATCCATTCCGGTGGAAAGTAGTGAGTTGTTTATTTATTCTGTTGTGGTTTCTCTTTGACTAGGATTTTTCTTTTGGTAAGGGAGGAGTTACGGTAATTAGTATGTCATCCAAATTTGAACTCGATAAATTTACGATCGCGCCGACAGTAGAACAATTGGAGA
>NW_015632989.1:0-675 GCF_001515625.1 Sinocyclocheilus rhinocerous
ATTTGGTGATGATCCATGCATTTTCCAGCATGATGGAGCAAAATGTCACAAAGCAAGTGTGATAAAGAAGTGTCTCAAAGATCATTACCCTGATATTTTGGATCCGTGGGCAGGCAACTCCCCGGATCTCAATCCCATAGAGAACCTGTGGTCAGTCCTTAAAAGGCAAGTGGACAAGCAGAAGGCCACAAATTGTGATCATCTCCAAGAACTAATAAGGCAAGAATGGATCAAAGCAGAAGCCCACAAATTGTAATCAACTCGGAACTAAAAAGGCAAGAATGGATCGCCATCAGTCAGGATTTGGCCCAGAAGCTAATATCCAGTATGCTAGAGCAAATTGCGGAGGGTATGAAGAACAAGGGTGAACACTAAATATTGACTCTTTGCCAATAAAAGCCTTTAAAACTTATGGTATGCTTATTGTTTAAGTATACCATAGAAAAACATGTGGAAAATCTACAAATACTGAAGCAGCAAACTTTGCAAAACACAAAATTTAAGTTACTGCCAACATTTTTGGCCATGACTGTATATTTCTTCGCAGCCCAATGAAACATACAAATTTGCAAAACTAACGGAAAACTAACGGAATGCATGGTTATATAAAACATTTATATAAAAAACATAGTTAACAGGGCTGTACAGTGCGACATATATGTCGCACGTGCTACG
>NW_015632990.1:0-1110 GCF_001515625.1 Sinocyclocheilus rhinocerous
ACCTCCGGCCGGCGCTGGGATCTACGGGAATGCGCATCACAACAGTCTAAATTAGCCAAAGACGAACGTATGTCCTCTGTTGGCGTATATGGAGCACCGTCAGTCCCTCTCCGCGCGCTCAGCGCTGCAGTCTGATGAGTTTGGGAAGTGCTGCGGGTTACACACACTCAAGCAGACTTCAATTGGCGCTTTGCGCGCAGTCGTCATTAACTAGTTTCCTGTATTAAAATGCGCTTAATTTACAGCCACAAGGAGAATTTGTAAGGTTGTGTAAGCTCTCCGAAAGGATTTTAAGATTTTATAGATCTTTTCATAACAGATTAGACAAACCGTCAAAAAATAATTCTGAAAACGAAGGTGTTTCCAACGGCACTAGAGCGCGCTGGCACGCAATCGTATCCAGTCCGGATAAAGACTTACAGTCGGTCGGATTTCATTGCATATTAACAATATCAATTACATTAGAATCGATATAATACATATAAGGTGATATTTTGTCTCTGGTGTGTAGGATCAGTGTAATCGCGCTTCCCTGGAGAGCGCAGGATCAAATTAGGTTTAAAGGATGAAAAGATCTCAGGAGGCGAAATGTTTGTTGCTTCCAATGTGGTTGGTCTTTGAAGACAGGGATTTCTCTTTTTTGTGGTTCATATAGTTCCAGCATCATGCAATCATTACACTGATGCCACTCGAACACGTGATGTCCTGATCACATCATAAAATTTCAACTAAAGTCATTCTGCAGCTACAGTTCAGTGAGCATTTATATCTTTAGTCTGTAACTTTGCCTGTGAAAGTTTAAAACTGCATGACTGTTATCACTTATAATATCTGAATGGAAACGGAATAAATTGCCTCTTGTGGTTCTGAATAGATTCAATTACTGCATTAAGAGAAAATATATCATTTTTATGTTTTCCTTGAAATGGGTCACAGAAAGGACATTATTAAATTAGTCTAGGCACTTTTTTCTATGCACAATTGCAATGGAGAAATGGCATGTGCAGAAATTAAACCATACATAGTGATTACAACATGAACTTCACACACATGAACTTGTGTGTGTGTGTGTGTGTGTGTGTGTGTGCGTTTTCATTTTTTTTTCAGATA
>NW_015632990.1:1130-19454 GCF_001515625.1 Sinocyclocheilus rhinocerous
TTTTCATTTTTTTTTCAGATACTGGCCAAAAAAAAAAAAAAAACACCAATTGGACATTTTTAAATGCAGATTATATTTGGAATTATACTGATTTCCTTTTGTCTAAATATACTAATATGCAAGTTTTAATCTAGTGAATATTTTCCCATCAATTTCTGTATACAGGCACATACCTTAAAGTCTTGACTACAAAATAAATACAAAAATAAAATAAAGCTATTGAACATTTCCACTATTATATATAGCCCAAGAAAAACATGTTGACCTTTTGTGACAACATGCCCCAAAAGCTGGGTATATGTTGTCACACTATAAGGGGTAAGTTGTCACATTAATATGATAGGATTTTTCAACAATAATTGAACAGTAAAACAATTCATTTAATAACAAAAATAATCATAAAAATACAATAATACCAATAATACCTAACCCTTAATGCAATTTTTTTTTGTGTCCGACAAATACTATAATTATTAGATGTATAAAATTTAAAATACATGCAAAAATGTTCTCAACCCTCCTATACAAAAAGAACGGCTTTCATAGAAACTTAAGTGTTTAACTGAAAACTGGGATAATTTGAGTGAGCCATAATGACAGAATATTTTCAGAATAATTTTATACACTTTCTACACACACCTCTACCTCATAAAGCACAGACTAAACAGGCTGCCGTTTTAACACCTATTGAGCAAAGTTTCTTTTGACTCAGTGAACAGAGTATCTATACACAGCCTTCAATATTCTGGCAGTGCAACTAAAGCACATGTCATTTAATAACGCCAACTTTCCATCTCTCAGTGATACTGTAGATGGCAATCTCTCCCTCTGACTCAACAGGCTCACGGATAGTAAGTGTTGCAATATGTTTCACACATTTAAAAAAATTATCAGAATAACAGGTCCATAACTTTGATGGGAACACAGACACAGCCAATAACCCAAATAGGACACAAAGAATAAAGCGTCTAATTATTGTTGGCAGAACTGTGCAAGATAAATCAAACTTGTTTAATCAGTGACAACAGTCAATCCAAATTTTGCCAAATGCTTGTCTTGGTACCAACTTTGGCTTTAACGTATCCTAATATTTCAGTAGTAGGGAAAAACATATGCCTTAAATGTATTCTTGAAGAACAGAGATGGAAAAATGTGAAAGAACATAAAGAAAGAACTTTATAATGTGTCCGGTAAACACTGCCACCTTTAGATATTTGCCATTTTTTGCCAATCAAACCAACCAAAAGCAACTGCATAACTAACAGATTCATAACTTCCGCTGGAAAAAGGTAAAGTAGCTTAGTATCGCTCACATATATTGTATGAAAGTCTTGCAGGGTGGCATGAGTGGGGGTGGCGGTGGTCATGGGTACATTTTGAATATCTTGTACGTGGGAGGGATAGAAAAAGCTTCAGGAAGCACTGACATGCATCTGGCACATTGTGAAGAGAGAGAAAAAAATAGTTTGAGTTATACAAGTTGCGATTGAATTACACTCCATCTCCATTTGCCCCGAGCACTGAAAATGTGTTCAAGATTGGCCAATGTTATTAAAGATCAATTTCCAATTCATAAAAAGATAAATCAGAGTTACAATGGTATTAAAAAACACCATGTGTGCTATTCCAACAGTTTTTCCAGATTTCTGCTCAATCACTAATATGTTTGGACAATAAAATAAACCTACTGCAAAAAAGAGATGATTTTTGTTAATTCCTCACAGATGCATGTGCTCAATCAGATGCACGCGAAATTCGTGGCTATCGATGATGCAAATAAAACTTAATAAGTGAAATAAAGCGACTGTCGACATGTCCAAACACAGAGGCGTGTTAAATCATATACACAACGAGATATCAAAGAGCATTTGTCACATCTGAATCCACTTTGTCAGTACAGTATGGCCGCCATCTGCCAGCAATATCAGCGTGGAGCAGCGAACGCACGTGATCCGAGTGGCTCACTGTGCCTCGAGAGCTCTGCCCACTTCTTTTCGGTTGTCTCGTTTGATCTCCTAATGAGCCCAGAGGAGCCCACACAGCTGGCTATGATGTGCTACAAAGATGAGGGGTTAGGAGCCGTCCACCGAGCAAGAACCCGGGATTACCGCACGCTATTCTGAGCGGTTTGTCACCAGACACTCGCTCTGGATTCGAACCAGCTCAAACGCTGATGATGTGATAAGCCGTACGTAACCGAACCCTTATCTGCTGATGGCCTGATACGCTGAGCTCTTAACGGGGTTGACAGCGTAATCCAGCGCGGGTAGCTCATCAAAAACTGCCAGTGTACTGGAAAAGGCCAGTTTCAACACAACCAGACAAGTAGTCGTGGAAACAAAATGAGCCAGCAACACTTTCCCCCCCCTCACGGCGAATTACAAGTGATGACACGGGACAAAGAAACCATTGTTGACTGGTAATGTAAACATGAAGAGACACTGAGCTCCAGGGCTTTAATGATATCCAAATGACTCCAATTCAGATTCATACAGCCCTGGGATTATGTAACGTGCTACATGAGTGTTTTTCTCCGCTTTTTTCTCGTCCCGCATTCTTTCGACGGTTGAGAGGAAAAGCACAGCCACTTAAGTCCCTGGATCAGGGCTCCATTTCACAGTGGTGCATTTTTTGAGACACTTAATTATGGCTTTATGTGGGGAGCAATTTGATGGGGCTGTGGAGGCTTCCAATTTTAAATAGTTACTTTTCCATCCTTGGCACGCTTCAGGAGAACATACGTGCACGAGCGGGATGGTGATGATTCGTACGCAGAATTCATAGCCTTACCTCATCAGGAAGACCTTCTCAACATCCTTTCAACCTCCAGATTTAATCTGAGCCCATAATTGCCGTTTTGTCATTGACTGGATAGTGACATCAGCACTGCAGACGAGACCTTCAGGACTTTGGGTTGCCAGAGAGGCATAAGAACTGGCTCGGAGAGCAAATTGGGCCCGTGTTATGGTCGCAAATTTCAGGAACACGATGATTTTTTTGGAAGTACGTTGTGTTCGTTATGGAAAGTGGAGTGGGGGGCCTGTGGTGGTGGTGATGGAGAAGTGGGGGCTGGTTTTAGGGGGGTGGTGGTGGTAGCGGCAGGCTATAAAGACAATTTCCTTTTTGCTCTCATTGGCATGACTGTCTGCCGCCTCTAGCCTTCATGGAGGTCCTTAATTGAGATCACTTGCACATAAAATAGGAACAGAAAAGGAACTTTTGCGGCTTGAGAAGAGGAAAGGGGGAATAAAAAGATTGGTAATATGTGGCAAAGGCTCCCATTAAAACATTGAAGTCAAGTATAGGAGATGGAGGGCCGTTGCTATGGCGACGGCTGGGAGATTTATCATCTTCCCTGACTTCAAGAACTGTGTAAGTGTGCGACTAGTTGTGTATCAGTTCAGTTCCCCCGTGTGAATTGTGTTTGTTGAGAAACGTTTCACATTAATATTCCAAAGAAGCCTATCTTGTAACTGGAATTTGTCAACAGGTAGAAATACATTGTTTATAAATGTTAAAGAAATAAATAATAATTAAATATTATGTATATATGAATTTAGTTTGTGTCTATTTTTACCTGCTGCTTGCAAACGTTTTTGCATAATGAGGTAACCATAGCAAGAATAAGCTGCTCGATCACAACACGAACATATCAACGAAACTACTATCATTTTTAGGCTACATTCAATAATCACAAAATACACCTTTTTTAAAAAAAGATTTATATTAAAAAACCTTTAAGATAATTAGCTTACTGGTCAACAGACGTCAGCGGTGTGGATTTGTAGTGATTCTTTCTGCCAGTTTCATAATGGTTGCACAACGGTTAATTCTGCTGGGAATAAAAATAAAATAAGTAATTGTAGAGTGCAAGTTACTCAATATTGACTTCTTGTTTATCAAACTCAAAGTACTATTGCTTAAGTGGTAAAATACTGTCTTTTTGGGCACTGTTTCTATTGTTTTATCACCCAAAACCTCACAAAACTTAAAATAAAACATTCACCCCACAAAAGGGGTCTTCCTTTGACATGCATAGGTTAGGGGTTGCATTTCCTACTGATATCTGCTGTGTAATTGAGCGAGTGTGGATTAGCGATTTATTCAGCAGAGTCTGAGGAATAATCAAGGGATCAGTCTAAAGCAGACCCTCACACCAGGCACTCCTGGACGAGGGTCGGGTATCACTTCTGTACAAGAGCGTGCTTATTTTGGACCAGATTAACCTTGAGAATTCCACCATACACTTTCCCCTTCCGCTGTGGATTGCACGGTTCTATACTTCCTCTCTGAAACGGCCTGGTTAGTTGAAAAATATTTATAGTTATTACACCGTTCTCATGTATCCACAGTCAGTTAGTTCTATTTTGTGTGCAAGGTAAAACTAATAGCAGATTTATGTGGGGGGATTTCACCTCATCCCGCAGTAGATTGAGGATGAATTATTGGCTGCATAATATGAACTACTGATGGATTGAGTAACTGGAGGACAACCCAAACAGGCAGGTATCCAGAAAGCAACTCGCAAGGGAACTATCCCATCACCTCGCTGCTGTACAGCTCCGGCTTTATTTCACTGGTTGGATGCAGGAGGGCTCATGCTCAGGTGTTTAAAATAGAAAAAGTCTGGATGAAAGAAAAAAAGAGAAAGTCGGGATATTACAGCAGCTGCAAAGAGTTGCTTTCTCTTGAATGTAAACCTTAGGAAAGCGGTAAAATATAGCCTGGCCATATGTGCACAGCAGTGGATTAAATGAATTATTCCAGCACGTCAAAAGTCTGTGGAACCAGGTGATTTGCTTGGCTACTAGTCTGATATTTCTTTTGCATAAAAATAAGGCTGCCATTGTTTGCTCGAAATCGAATCATTCACATGGGGAGCAAACTTGTCCAGCTTTCTATTCTTTCAAGACATTTCAACTATAGTTGGTCGTTCCCGGTGCTTAAGGGAAAACGGTAACACAACCCAAAAACCTAAGGAAAAAAAAGTGTAGTCTTCTCAGTCTCCGACTCTCGTGATGGTTACTGCAATAGGATAAATGTGATAGCAGGGAGGTAATTGAGAGAAAATGCTACTGCAAGTGTAGGATAATGATACTGCCACAATGACTTTGGGAATATTTTCTTTCGGAACCAACTCCAGCCTGCAAAGATTATATTCAACCTCTTTGAACTCTCTCACCCTGTTACAGCAGTCGACTGAATGTGTTTAAATGGCCTAAAAAATAATAGGTTCTCAACACGCAAACATCTCTTTTTATATCCATAACAAGATAAAAAGTTCTTGTGTCACTTTTGATCAATTTAATGCATCCTTGCTGAATAAAAGTATGAAAAAAGTCCCCAAACATTTGAACGATGTATATTTTTACATCTTTATTCACCATATGCTTCTTCCTCCATCTTTTGTCATTGTGCTTTATGGGATTAGTTTCACTGTGATGGCTTCACCAAATATTAATTCTCTGTCCACACAAAAATGACATACTGATATTCTTGAGGCACCCCTGAAGATGATATACAAGCGAACGTGTTCCAATAGATTGAAATGATTAATGACTTTCGCAGCTCTTTTTTGTAGCTACACTGAGACTTCAGTAAACGCAAAAGTTGGAGCAATTTTTCCGCAGCAGCCAAAATGTGCGCCACATTTTGAAATCCAAATTATATCTAATTTAAGCTGTCGAACCAAACTCAGAACATTTGACTGACTTCCCGAATCCCATTGGGAGAATTTATATTATTGGTAATCGCAGCATTTTCGGAGAGATACGCCTGTGGTTTGCCTGCGACATACCAGTGCAATCTAGACATTTTCAGAATTGAACAAAATAACTCTTTGGCATTTAACTGCAGGGATCTCAGATGTCTCAAATTCACTGCGTTGTATTGCTCAATTTATTTTACTCCTAAAATGGGAGGGTTAAACAACAATAAAATGAAAATGTATTACAGCATGCAAAATTGTGACTTTTTGAAATGCAATATTTATTCTCCACACATTATGATATTTTATTAACATTATTAATATGAAAGGATAAACATAAATGTAATGTGTTAAAAAATTTCACTCAGAAACTGCTGCAAGTAATACATTGAATTAAATATGATTGAAGTTGAGGGACTGACATATTGTTTTCTAGTAAAACTAAAAAAGATGCTGTGACTGGAAAAAAAATATTATCCTTGTGAAGATCTCCACTAGACATCAAGATTTTGATCTAAATGTGCAACACATTTAAGTTTAATTAAATCAACATAAGTTACTTTGCTGATTAAAAGCCCTGGAGGCCGTCCAATTACACTAATTATATATGTTATTGTGTAACTGGCCCCAGGGCCAGACTGTTTGATCTTAATAAAACACCAATTTCACCAATCAAATGGAAATAAATCACACAACAAAACAGAATACTGTGAAAACTTTCTGTACTTTAAAAACAGTAGCCTCCTATGAACTTCCCCTCGAGGAACTATAAATCAGTGCTTCTCAACCCAACATGTGCAGGTCTGTTCTGATTGGTTTGGAGACAACAGCGGAAATAAAACACTAAATGCAAATGACATGACATTTTCCTATTCAGTTTATTTAGTTATTTAGTTATTTATTTTTGAATATTTGATTGATAATATTAGCTAAGCGTGCAAAAAGAATTACATAAATAAATAAATTACTACTACATGAAATAAAACCAGTTGAGAACCACTGCTATAAATAATGTCTGAGCCTGAAAACAAGGCAACTGAAACTTTTTGTTTGCAATTCCGAGGGGGGAAAAAAAAGTAAAAATTGCGAGATATAAAGTCAGAATTCTTAATTTTTGTCTAGCAGTTGGTCTAGCATCTCACAATTCAGACCATTTTTCTTAGAAATCTCAGTTTACATCTCACAATTATGTTGTTTTTTTGTTTCTGCTACAAAATAAAAAAGGATAACTTTTTATTTCACAGCTTTTTATCTCACAACACTTTCTTCTATTTTTCTTCTCAGAATTGCGAGTTTATATGTTGAAATTGCGAGTTATAAACTTGCAAGTTACTTGTTATAAATGTACAAATTGCGAGTTAACTTGTAGGAATTCTGACTTATTTTTTAAATTCTGTTTAATTCTGTTTTGTTTTTCCGCCACAGAATAAAAAATAAAAAAGGTAAATACAATTTTATCTCACAACACCTTTTTCATGCAATTTATATCTCACAATTGAGAGATTATATCTAGCAATTCTGAGTTTAAATCTCACAATTCTGAAAAAGGTCTGATTTGTGAGATAAAAATTCGGAGTTAACGTTTTATTAATTTTTTTATCCTACAGCAGAAACAAGATTTCATAGCATGTAGACCCAAACACAAAAAGAAATGCACACACTTAGCATGACGACACATCACCACAGGGTCGTGCTGAAGGCAAATAGCAGTAAAGAGCTGGCTCTGTTAGACTTGGGTTAACCGTACTGTAATTCTGAAGCCCTGAGGAGTGTCCCAGTGGCCATTTGGTTGCTGTTTACCAGAGAGATAAATTCCACTGTCCCTGAAGGGGAAGGTCATGGGCAGCGCGTGGGCTGTGTGTGTATACCGGTGGTCAAGTGTAGGTTGGTATGAACATGTGGCTAGAGTGTGTTCACATATATGTGGGATTGTTTTAAGGACTATTTGAATTCAGATGACAACAGGCTGCTTTGTTTCCACACAGGGTCTTCCGGGTGCTTGTTTCTCAATTCATTTGTGATTAAAAGAAGCTTGTGAAATTGCAAAGCAACATGATGCCAGTGAGAAAAACAGTGAGATCAAATGTATAAAGTTATGAGCATCTTTAGAAGCTACAATATTTGGTGAGATCTTTGTTTTCACACTCTTTGGCAGTCAAACTTTTTATTTATTTTGTATTTTGTACTAACAACAATTACCACGTTAAATACACTGTTCCCACAGTTGATTGCTTTTTAAGTTGTGATTAATTTGAACTTTAGTGCATAAAGAATGAGAGACCAAAATATGACTGAAGAAAGCACATTCATGTACGTCAAGTATAATCTTCCCAGACAATACTGCCTTTCTTCTAAAGAAAAAAAAAATGACATTAAGAATAAAAACACTGGCATGAGAATACTGCTGTCATTTAAATGCGGTCATTCTTTCTTTGAAGTGCATTTTCTCACAGAGTGTTTCTGTTGTCACTAAGAGTTTAAAACAATAGCTGGGTTTCCATCCACATATTTTTATGTAAATTTCAGGATACTGCATAAAAAATCTTGAATAAAAACACCAAGACGTGAAAAAAAAAACCTCTTGAAGACAAACATTTTACCAAAAAAAATAAGATTCACTGCTCTGTTCACAAATAGTCTTTGCAATATTACGATTTTTCCAAACAATAAATCTGCAATTTACTGTATTTGGTGATGTGTGAGATCAATCCCATAAAATAATTTTCAAGAAAAATATGAATTGTTTTCAACATTGATATTAATAAGAAATGTTTCTTGAGCATCAAATCAGCATATTAGAATGATTTCTGAAGGATCATGTGACACTGAAGACTGGAGGAATGACGCTGAAAATTCAGCTTTGCATCACAGGAATAAATTAGATATTAAAATATATTCAAATAGAAAACAGTAATTTTAAATGGTAATATTTCACAGTATTACTGTATTTTTGATCAAATAAATGCAGCCTGGTTGAGAACAAGAGACTTCTTTCAAAAACATAAAAAAAAAAATAACTGACCACATGAGTTTCTTTCTACATAGAACATTACAAATAAGCCACTTGTGAAGTTTGATGCTTAGGATGCCCTCTACATAGTAGGCAGTGAAGCAGCTCACTAGACTTTGGAACAGAGCAGATGTGAAGAAAAAAACAAAAACAATATGCTTTAAATTCTCTTGGAAGTTTCTTGTTAAATCAGTGTTTTTGCCATTCTCTCGCCTAAGATTTCCCACATACACATCAAAACAACACAGAGACATGCACGCCACCAGCAAATCAACTAATGTGCTGTAATTATATGTTACCACTTTGAAGTGCCTAGTATTTGCTGCCCGTGCATATTTACCCTTACTATTCAAAGAACATTAAAGAGCATCTAAAATAAAACTCAGGAGGACATGTTGAAGTGTAAAAGACCTGTCCTGTTTGACAAAAGTTCAAAGACCTGTTTTGAAGACTTTAAAGGGCTTTCTGTCTGTATCCCATCTGAATACGTGTTGAGTAAAAGTGAATTGAGAGCTGAAAAGAAGATCCCAGCCCCATGCATGGATTTCCCAGGACACAGTTAGTGTGACATCAAAGGCAATAACCGAACGCAGTGCCAAGGTGTGCGCTCTCCTTCTCTCTCTCTGGCCTTTGTGCTGCGTGCATATTTCATTTCGGCCTTTGTGAAAGTGTGTGTGGGCCACTGTAGGTGGGAACGCCTCCCAGAAACCTTTGTGTCCGGTGCGGGACGCAGCGCAGGTGGCATGTCAGTGATTCGAGGGGGTTTTTACAACACATAAGGGCCTTTTGTGCCGAGTGTGATTGAGCTATCGCGTTTAAACGTGTGGGAGGAAACAAGACGAGGGCGATGAAGACGACACAAAGGCCTCCACCGAAGCAGATGGGTGGTGTCTGATCTGGCCGTTTGTCTCCTGTGACATACTACTGCGCCAGCTCTGAGGCGCAAGGTGATCCCTGCCTTTTTACTTCTTCCTGTTCGTGTCAATGGGCCGCTCAGATTACAGCATTAGGCTTGTGTGGGCGTCCGCAGCCAGAGCTGGCATCACAGTGCCAACAAACTACTCTTCAGGTGTGCAACTGATCCATTTAAAACCTCTGCCCTTAAGGGGGTGTGTGGGAAGGTAATTGAACCAAATTAAGAGATGGTACCTGTTGCATCATGACGCTGTCTGTCCAGCCTTTGTCATTTCCGGCGCTCAGTCTGTGCATATGCTGCCACCACGACAAAAGAGATCGGTTTCATGCTCTTCAGCTGTATGACTAAGTGCATTAATCAAATTACCTCTTCCTTTTCTCATTCATCAGTTCCTACCAGCTTCATCTGGAGGATCAAAGGCTGGTGTCGCACACAATAATACATCCCACCCATGTTAATCAAAATTTAACAGACGTTATTTATTATTTATCTGTCTAATTCATTATTTAATCACCTCTCATGTGAATCTTAGGTTTTGGACACATACAATCATCACATATAATTTCAGCTCATACTAATTTCAGTGGTGTTGTAAAGTCAAGTCCAAGTCATATTATGAAAAGTGCAAAGCAAATTTATTTATATAGCGCTTTTCATAATATCCATCATTTTAAAGCATGTTGTGGACTTCTGAAATGGAAATTAATGTTACATTTGCATCTGATGTTTTCATAGACACCATTTATCTTACACTATAAACAAGCACTATAATATTTTGGTGACAATTCTGTCATCATTTACTCATTTGAACTTATTTTTGGGGTGAACTGTCGCTTTAACATTTTTTTTATTGAAAGCAAGAAACCAAGATACATCAAAAACTCAGTTCTCACGTTTAAATGTTTTTAAACACTTTCCTACATTGTTTAAAAAAAAAAAATGTTTAAATTAAAAACATGATTAATATGCAATATTGTAAACATAATGAGCCAATCATAATGTTTAAAAGAACACAGATTGGCATCATAACACTGACATGGTAACCAGCCAATCAGAGCGATGTCGAGGCACTGCCTCCTGTCATGTGACTTTTTTTTCTTTTTCACTTTTCAATTCAAGCCACGCAAAATAAATAAATAAAATGAATGGATAGTGACCCTACATTTTTACAGATTTTACAGGCTGTGCTTGTCAAGAATCTCATGGTAGCAGTTATCATTTAGTGAGAATATAAGTAAATAGACAGACAGACAGACAGACAGACAGACAGACAGATAGACAGATAGACAGATAGATAGATAGATAGATAGATAGATAGATAACTTCTCAGATCCCATCACTGGCTGTCATATGACATCTCAAAACCAAACCAGCCTCACTAATTTGAATGATATTGGTACTGATTTAAATTTATAATTTATTTTTAGTTATAGACTCAAAGTCCTTTCATAAAAGGCACAGTGTAGACACAAAACTCTACCTGCCTATTAGCGAATGAATACACCCCAAGGACCATTCAATATCTAAAAATTGCTGTCGAAATTACATGTTTGCTCGCCAGCTACAATTAAATAGCACTAAATGAATATGGCTTTGGTGATATTTTTAGATGGTCCTCTCCTTCACAGAAGCTGCAGCTCAGGGTCAGAGATTTTCCCCTCGCTTCAATTACCTATTGATGAGAGGGCTTCCCTGCTCTGGCACTGCTTTGGAAAAAGTAAGTCTGGTTTGCTTTTAAGATGTCTCAGGAATGACGGCGGCCGGTGGGATCTGAGCAGACGACGCATGCAACAGAAGCTGCCTTTTAATACTCGTCTGATGTTGCTCACAAGTTATTTGGGATTCTTGGATTCTCTGGAATGCTTATGGACTTTGAGTCCTTAGAGTCACTAAACCGTCTTCTTTTCTTTCATCAGTCTTAGTTTTAAAAAAAAATTTTTTTTTATCTCCCTTATATTTTTGCTAAATGATAATTGCTACCATGGGATAATAGTCAATACTGTATAGCTCGGTTTTGATGATGAGCAACAAAATATGCCCTGGAGAAACCTAGAGAGTCTGTCTCATGCCACACATGTAGACAATTACTCCACACCCATCTGCCATTAGGCAGCGTTACAGAGAATGTTTTCTACTTAATTAAATCCAAATCTCTCAATAGTGGAGCCTGAATGAAATATAATGTGTCTGTTTGGGTCTGGTTTCTTTTCTGCTGCCTTCTTCTTCACTGGTCGTGAGATCTATCAGCTCACACTAATATGAAAAGTTTAAAACAATCTAATTTTAAATTAGTTAAAATATATAAATGTGTTTATTAAATACACTGGCAAATATGTAAAATGTTGAATGCATTAAGTTAAACTGATCAAAATGTGTCACATACACTTTAAACTTTACAGAGACCTCAGTGCTGTATGTTTAAAATAATATTAGTAATTTCAAAATTAGCCTTTTATTTTCATCACCATATTTTTTCTAATATGTTCTTCTGACCTGATCAAAATCTATAAACCAGATAACACAAAAAAGAGGTTTAAATCTGAATCACAAAGTCACAAAATTAAGTCAACAAAACTTAAAAATAAATAAATAAAAACAATATTTCTACATTAAAAACATTGTAGAAGTATACTATAAAACAACATGTTTTATATCTAGAGTATTTAAGAACACATACAATAGTAATTTCTTTCATGAATGAGATATGAAGCATGTTATCAAGTTGAAGTAATTTTTTTGAGCTATCAGACGGGACTGGCTGTCTCCAATATCCCAAACAGATCATGAGGGTTAAACAGATCTGGTATCAGAATGCAATTATCCACCAAATCTAAAATGTTGCTTTAAATCAAAATATGGCTATTTTAAAACTCTCGGAGCATAAAAAATATTGCTGTACCTCTTGAACAAAGTGAGGGTCTCAGGTGGGCTTTTACCGTGCATCTGCACTAACCACAATCAAGAAATGCTCCCCATCAGCAAGTGCTAAGCATTCCCCATCCTGTTCTCATCCTGGTCTAGTCTCACCCCTGGGAGCATGCCGAGGATCAGAGGTTAACATGCTAATAGAAGGCACTGATTGCTGCAAGTGGCTCTCGGATTCGCGTACGGCAGAGAACAGCACGCGTGCTGAGGGAACAGGCCTCGCACAGCTGTGTTTGCAAAGCAGACATTCAGACCTGAAAACAGCTTTACAACATTTCTCTTGGAGGATTCGGCAAAACCCATACATCAGAATGAATGGGTTCTCTTATTTTTCCTCCATGACATGAGAAAGTCATATTTCTTTATGCACATTATAGATTCGTGCTTGCCTGTTAGTTAGTTCGCTTTTTTTAAATTTCAGACATTCTTATATATATCAGGGGTGGCGAACGTCGGTCCTGGAGAGCCGCAGCCCTGTAGAGTTTCGCTTCAACCCTAATCAAACACACCTGAGATATATATAGTATACATATAGTATATTTCTTCTCACCATGGTGTCAACAAACATAATAAATTATAAAAAGAATATGATTTTCAGCAAAGTGAGCATGATTTAAAAATAAATAAATATATCAGGAGCCCTCAATGGCACAGTAATAAATAAAATAAAATAAAATATATATAATATATATATAAATGCAGGCAAGCAGTCTGAGAAAGATGCATAGTAAAGAAGCACACACTATATTTTTAATTAAATACATTTTGCAAAGACTATCTAGTACATTTCTCAACTTTTTAAGACTTTAAGGTGCCTTTCTCAACTGTAACGCTTCTGGGCTTTCAGTTTGTACACACCCACTAACCTAACAGTCAATGTCAAATATTCACTTAATTTATTTGATATTAGATTTCACACCCCTGCTTTTATGATGCACATCCCAAAAAGCATGCATTACGCTGAAAATGACACTTCAGCACCCGATCTTTCCTACATCGGTTCCTGCATGCAGCCAGGCTTTCCGACGGCTGGCCTAGCTGAATGTTTGTAAACATCAACACATGATTGTTGCCTCTCAAAACGTAGATCCTTATTATACACTCTACCGCATGGTCAAAAACAGGGTTTTCTCGGGCACTTACCCCAGAAGAAGTTCTGCTGACATGGGGTCATAGAACTAAAGAGGCTGTTGGATGCCATGGTCGCCCAAATTTTGCTTCTCTGTGGTTTTCGGTGACCCTTGACGCCTCTTAGGTTGAGAGCACGCGGCGTCCCAGGGGAAGATGCAAAAAAGGAAAAAACATCCACAAAAAATGCGTTTTTGTATCAACTATTTTCATGACCACAAGTAATGACCAGTTCTGGTTTAGGAAAAAATGCAAAAATCTATCGCCTTATTGGACAGCACGGAGCCAAGCTCGCTGCAGAGGATAGTGTGGTTGAAGCTTACTTACTAGTTGGTGCGGTCCTCAAATCTGAAGTTGACCGGCGACAGTTAACCATTTACGTGCCACCGTGCAAAAATCCCGAGCCGAACTTTTCTGCGGTTCTGTGGTTGCTCGGGAGGTGAGCAGAGCCTTCACACAAACCCAAAGAGGCACAAGCCTTTAAAAAATCTTTTTTCTTTCCCTCAGAACACTGTCACTGGAGAAGAAGGGTCACATGCTCGTGACATCACTGCAGTCGTGTGGGCCAACTTTTTTCCTCCACTGCCTTCCTCTGTTTTCCTTCTTCTGGAGACGCGTGGTTCGCCGGCTCTTCCTGGCACTGGAGAGGGAAGGGGTGGGTGTGATGCTGCTGCTCACCCCTTGTGAGTCATGAGTCTTCGGAGGGGGGCGTGAATGCCGAGTGTCTCCCTCTCCGCATATGTGCACGCTTCTTTCCCTCCTGCTTTCTTTCTACCTCTCCATCCTTTTTAGTCGGTTGGCATGCTGCAGCCTGTCCCCACTGACCCTGAGGTGATGTGAGGAGAGCTGCTTATAATGTGGAGGTGTGCATCTCTTCTTTCAGTTTCTTACTCATAGAGACACAACATATGCCTGGCACTGTGCATCTATCTTGGTATGAGTGTGCGTGTGTGAATGAGTCAGCCTTTCTGTTCTTCAAATGAGGGATTCCTGTAAGAGGCGATACATTATTTGGTACCTGACAGCCGGGTGTGTGAAGAAGAGCATGTGACAAACCACTATCACGCTCTGTGACTCACTGGTTTCACACGGCACGCAGATGTATGCCTGGCAGTGGCTCTGGGCGGCTCTGTGATCCTGCTTGTAGGTATTTGTTTAAACAGATCAAGAATGCTGTCGTTAGAATGTATCAAAAGTCTGGAATGTATGGAATGTGCAAGATATTTAATTTCAGCGCAAAGTCAACTTCATTGCAAAAAATTATTTTCTCCTTCAGACTTGTTTTCTATTAAAAATCTAAACATTCTTAAATCAAGATTCATTTACTTGAGACACAAGTAATGTGTCTCTGGTTCAAGTTTAATGCAGTATTTATTCAAAAAGTTGTTGCCCTTTTAAACGCCTTCAGTGTAAACTGTCAGTCCCTTGCAGTGTAGCAAACTACTTAAAAAACTATTAACTGCAGTTTAAATATATTAAATCATGAGTAGCGTGAAGCTTAGTGATGTACAGTTTCACAGTTACATGATAAACAGGTAAGGTAAGCTTATAAACAATGGTATTGTATTGCTTGCATCGAATTATGTGACATATGGACTTGTTGGGGGAAAACATCTATAGCACCACAATATACCTTAAAGGACTTTCAACTGAATATTTAAATGCTTCAGAAAGTGAAACACATTCTACAATTTGAATAACACTCTTAATTTATGGTTTGTTTTTGCTATGTTAATTATGAAAGGCATTAAACATTATCCAGGCATACCCAGCGGCTCAAAGCTCATTACCAATTCTTGTGTAAATATTTTTTTCTCTCTTCACACCCACATCACAAATGCATTGCACTTATTTAAATATTAGCATTGTCTCTTATAACTGAATACATCTAAATATGACAACATGCTACTTGATGGCAATACAACCACCCTTATTATTGTCACTTGATGTCATTAAATGTTCATGAAAAAAAAAATTCAGACATACACACTGTTCAAAAATGAAAATACAGAATCTTATTTCATAAAATAACTAATTTGTGTGACCACAACATCAATTTCATAAATAAAAATTCACAAATAATATAAAGAACATTTTAAAAATACTTACAGTAACTGCACAGTTTCCTCCATTTTATTATAAATATGTATGAGTACATATTTAATTTGTAATTTTATAATTTAAAAAAAAAACTGTTTTCCCCCACCAAGTCATTCAAGGCAGTTAATTTTAGACATAATATTTAAAATCTGCAAATGAACACCACATAATGAAGGACCAATTTGGCAGGCAGAATGTTTTCAAAATGTTAAAAATAAATTTGCAATAACAGAGATCATATATATATCCACACACGTTAAGACTTGGCTCGATATCCTGCCCGTAGCCATATGAAACGAACAGGCAGGTACAGTGATTTAGTTTAACAGGCTACATCTGTAAAACGCCAGGCTAGTTTACACTGTGGCCGCCTCTGAATTAACATGCTTTTATAGGAAACAAACACCACTTGCAAACAGTTCCTGTTGGCAGGAGCTACAAATACAAATATTGAGCATCGTTGAAGGTGGGGATGTACTATATTAAGACGATCCACCGTATTACAGAAGAGAGGGACTCATGATATACTGTTCAGCCTCTAGAACAGGGCTATTCAATTGGTGGCCCGCGGGCCCAATCTGGCCCACCAATCATCTTCATCCGGCCCGTGGGAAGAGTATGCGCAGGTCGCACAACCCGATCTCACGGCAATTCGTACATTTTTGACAAAGTGGCTAATTTGTATGAATTCGTACGACCTCACTTGTACAAATTCATATGATTGGTGAAAAATCTTACATATTTACGAGGTGGCAGATTCATTGGAATTCGTACAAAGGACCATCCTAACACCGCCCCTAAGCTTAACGGTCACAGAAATCGTACAAAATTGTACGAGTGAGGTCGTACGAACTAGCCACCTCGTAAAATACGTACGAATTGGCCGTGAGATAGCTTTGGGTCCATAGACTGTATAAAAACATGGACGTAGTGTCCGTGACGTCACCCGTAGGGTTCCGAAGATAGTTTTTGAAGCTCAAAAGTGGGTTTTTTCTGCTGTAAAGTTGGGCATTTTAACATGGGGAGTCTATGGGATTGACTCCCTTTTGCAGCCAGCCTCTAGCGGCCAGCTGATGAATTACAGTTTAAGTAACTTCCTTGTTGGCTTCACGAGAGAGAGCGGGAGGTTGCCGCTCGGTTGGGTCGCACATATGCCTTGAATTGTTTTTGCACTAATTCGTTTGTCCACAAGGTGGCAACACTGGTCCGGCCCATTGTTTCACACCCGAAAAAGAGAAGGAAGAGATGCAACAACAACAATCTACTGGAGACCGCGACATCAATAGACGGCAGCATTGACAAGCGCTTGTGTAAGGGGGTTATGAGCAGTGTTGGGGAATGTTGACATTTAGTCTAGAACTACAGTAACATGCTCACACAGTGCACACAACGCCTCTGCACTTACTCCCGATTTCTCTCATCACAGGAAAGCTGTCAGTCAATACATGAGAAAAAAAAGTAACTGGCATTACTTATTTGAAAAAGTAAATCAGATATTTTCTTGTCAATTAAAAAGTAATGCATTACTTCACTAGTTTCTTGAAAAAAGTAATCTGATTACGTAACTTGCGTTACTTGTAATGCATTACCCCCAACACTGGTTATGAGATATCCACAACTCTAGTTTAAACGAGTATAAAGGCAGTGTTATCATTTAGAACTTCTGGCAAGAAATAGCGCAGACACTGGATGAAGATGATTATCAAATGGAGTATAGTTTGAAAGGCTGCGCGTTCTGCTGTACGCATGCGCTGAGCCGCTTCCAACAGTGCGCCAGTAGTGCCTCAACGGACAAAAACACACAAATGTCAAAATGTGCAGTTTTGGTGCAATAAATGAGTCACCACTTAAGTCACAGTCTTAAATGAGTTAGAAAGTCCTAATTGACCAAAAAGAGTTGGGAGAAAATCGGATATGTGTCAGATCCACGTCATGTGCATCAGGTTTTAAAGAGGCAGCGCTGCTTTTAAAGTGAAATCTGATGAAGAATGTCATTGATGTAAATCACAGAACAAAAGAAAAAGAGAAATCACTGGACTGAAATGCATTTAATAGAGACATCAGTAGCAGTATCGGTATCAAAAATACTGGCCTTTGTTAATAATAGGCTACTTAGTAAAGAGACGCCATATTTAAAATATACCACCTTTATGTTGTTTCTACATTCATTTGGAGGTTCAATGTGAAATTATGACAATATATATGCAATTTTATTTATTTATTTATTTATTTATTTTATTTAGTTATTTAGCAGACGCTTTTATCCAAAGCGACCTACAAATGAGGACAATAAAAGCAGTCAAAAACTAAATTAATCACGATTACAGAAATATGTGCGATTAATTAATTTTTTTTAATCGACTGACAGACAGCACTAATATTAACCTTTTATTGATATTGGTGTTGGTAATATTAGTTCATTTTACTGCTCAATTTGCATTTAAATTTAATTTCTTATTTTATAGGCCCCCCACCGCCTTGGCCCCCTTCAAATTTTCAATTCGATAATCCGGCCCTCAAATGAAACTAATTGAATAG